>NC_036868.1:24810867-24838233 GCF_002910315.2 Salvelinus sp. IW2-2015 | reverse complement strand
TATATATATATATATATATATATATATATATATATATATATATATATATATATATATATATATACAGTATATATATATACATACATAATGTGTTACACTACAAAAGGGATTTATGAAACACAGGTGCAAAGAGACACATAAACAGAACCCTGACTATAAACAATAATATCCTTCTCTCCAGAATAAATTACTTTTATTTCAGGACAAAAAATGAATCTCATTACACGATTCAATATTCATCATAAATAAAACAGGTGCTGGAATAACCATTAGGTGTAATGTTAGTGCTTCATATATCCACAGTTGTATTAATGTGTTATTTTAACCAGTTCATCAAATTGGGTGGCCAAAGTATAGTTACAGAATCCTCACCAATCAATTTCTGGGCAGAAGTTGCTAAATTTGACCCACTTAATTGAACATCATTAAAGAGGTATTAGCACACTTGCTAAAAGCAATAACACGACTCTAACTACCTTCTTCAATGCTCAGTACATTGCAATGTATACAATGCATTTGGAAAGTATTCAGATCCCTTGACTTTTTCCACATTTTGTTACGTTACAGCCTTACTCTCAAATGGATTAAATTATATTTTTTTCCTCATCAATCTACACACAATACCCTATAAAGACAGAGCAAAAAACGTTGCAAATGTATTAAAAAAAAAACGTAAATATGACATTTACATAAGTATTCAGACACTTTACTCAGTACTTTGTTGAAGTAGCTTTGGTAGCGATTCCAGCGTCCAGTCTTCTTGGGTATGACGCTACAAGCTACACTTGTATTTGGGGAGTTTCTCCCATTCTTCTCTGCAGATCCTCTCAAGCTCTGTCCGGTTGGATGGGGAGCGTCGCTGCACAGCTATTTTCAGGTCACCAGAGATGTTCGATCAGGTTCAAGACTGGGCTCTGGTTGGGCCACTCAAGGACATTCAGAGATTTGTCCCGAAGCCACTCCTGTGTGCTTAGGGTTGTTGTCCTGTTGGAAGGTGAACCTTCACCCCAGTGTGATGTCCCGAGCGCTCTGGAGCAGGTTTTCTTCAAGGATCTCTTTCCCTCGATCCTTACTAGTCTCCCAGTCCCTGCTTCTGAAAAACATCCCCACAGCATGATGCTTCCACCACCATGCTTCACCGTAGGGATGGTGTCAGTTTTCCTCCAGACGTGATGCTTGGCTTTCAGGCCAAAGAGTTTCATCAGACCAGAGAATCTTGTTTCTCATGGTCTGAGAGTCCTTTAGGTGCCTTTTGGCAAATTCCAAGCGGGATGTTATGTGCCTTTTACTGTAGAGTGGTTTCCATCTGGCCACTACCATAAAGGCCTGATTGGTGGAGTGCTGCAGAGATGGTTGTCCTTCTGGATGGTTCTCCCATCTCCACAGAGAAATTCTGGAGCTCTGTCAGAGTGATCATCGGGTTATTGGTCACCTTCCTGACCAAGGCCCTTCTCCCCTGATTGCTCAGTTTGGCCAGGCGGCCAGCTCTAGGAAGAGTCTTGGTGGTTCCAAATTTCTTCCATTTAATAAGGATGTTCTTGGGGACCGTCAATGCTGCAGACATTTTTTGATACCCTTCCCCAGATCTGTGCCTCGACACATTCCTGTCTCTGAGCACTACTGACAACTCCTTCGACCTCATGGCTTGGTTTTTGCTCTGACGTGCACTGTCAACTGTGGGACCTTATATAGACAGGTGTGTGCCTTTTCAAATCATGTCAAATCAATTGAATATACTGCAGGTGGACTCGAATCAAGTTGTAAAAACATTTCAAGGATGATCAATGGAAACAGGATGCACCTGAGCTACATTTCGAGTCTCATAGCAAAGGGTCTGAATATTTATGTAAATGAGGTATTTCACTTTTTTATTTTTAATACATTTGCAAAAATGTTTTTTTTTTTAAATTCACTTTGTTTTTAAGAGGTATTGTTTGTAGATTCATGGAAAAACATTAAATAAATACATTTTTGAATAAGGCTGTGAAGTAACAAAATGGGAAAAAGTCAAGGGGTCTGAGTACTTTCCAAATGCACTGTATGTAACAACAATACAGTTACAGATTCTTTATAACCATAGAAGTGCTGTCTCCCGACAGTGACAGTGGTTTCTGACTTACGTATGTTTGCAAAATTCCGGTAACTTTTCCAAAAATGTCCAGGTTTTCCAGAAATCTTGGATGAAAGCTTCCCAGAATCAGGAGGGAATAGTCAGGAAATCCAGAATCCTCCAACCAGTAAAACCTGGTAATTTTGTGAAAGTTACCCAAATTTTACAACCCTAGTCTGAGTGTATACTAGAGAGACTCATGACTGCGCAGAGTACTACTCCACTTCAAAAGCCTCTCCATCAGTCAGTCTGCCCGCTCTGCCCCACTGCCTCTGATGTTTGTATCTATGGGTGCAAGTAGCACTTTTTCATTTCTAATCTGAGACTATGGACTTACGTTTATCTTTGATGTCTAATATTCAGTTTGAACCGTCTGAACTAGAGGAGGTTTTTATCAGACAAACAGGGGTCTCAAGCTCTAATCATGCTGCTGTTAGTCCTTGGTCTTCACAAGAAAGCAAGGCTCAAGGAGTGGCTCTTTCTCTTTCAGAATTGGCTTTTGTGGACCCTGAGATCAGAAAGCAATCATGGTGACCTTAATCAATCAAGTTTATTTTAATTTTATATAGCCCTTCGTACATCAGCTAATATCTCGAAGTGCTGTACAGAAACCCAGCCTAAAACCCCAAACAGCAAGCAATGCAGGTGTAGAAGCACGGTGGCTAGGAAAAACTCCCTAGAAAGGCCAAAACCTAGGAAGAAACCTAGAGAGGAACCAGGCTATGAGGGGTGGCCAGTCCTCTTCTGGCTGTGCCGGGTGGAGATTATAACAGAACTATGCCAAGATGTTCAAAATATTCATAAGTGACAAGCATGGTCAAATAATAATCATGAATAATTTTCAGAAGCGTATGTAATTGTGTATGTTGGCCTACACGAAGTACATCGATGATTACATTCAAGTTGACCTTTAACTTTTGTTCACCTGTCCCTCGTATGGAAACAAAAAGACACAAAATAATAAATAGCACATTTACATTTGGGATATTTTCCAGTTCAAGTTGTAGGCTACACCAAAGAGGACTCCTGGTTTGACTTATATTGGAATAGAGTTTATCTTATTTTTAGCAGGAATTGCTGGAAACCATGAAGAATGTAATACACAATATCATTCACCCAGTTGGCCGGTGTTCTCACAGCGCTGGAGGTAAGCCTATACTTTAACCAATCCCATGTTGAATGTTGGACACGATTCCAAGAAAACATATGCCCTTGAATGTCTGTCGGGAGACTTACGAAGATGTTAACAGTTCGGTGGTCACCAATACATCTGCCTGCTGCTTCTTCCTGTGGACTGATTGTGGTGTATGTGTCTGTGTGCGTGCATGCATGTGTGTGTGTCATGGATGCACAGGTCCCCGTTTTGGCCCTCCAGACGGAGAACTCTGTGTTTGGCGGCCTGTAAAAGTGCAAATAAAACTTAACTCGGTCATAAACTGAGAAAAAGAGGCTAGTGGGAGATGTTTGTGGAGCAGCGGCTGCGTTTTATTTATAACCCTGTAGGGAAATCACTTCAGCAACAGCTCTTGACATCAACATTCACAAGTTAAGAAAAGCAAATCCTCTCACTGCACTTGATTGTGGAAGAGCATGTCTGTAAACTGTTCTATATCTTTTTCTACCATCCTGTTGTTGTTATTGTTTTTTGACAGAGGTAGGGAGTGAGGGATGGTTGGAGAGAGGATGAGAAGGAACAAGGAAGTAGAAGGTTATTCAGTTGATGTCCTGTTCCTCCTCTCCTCTGTGCTATTTACGGGCTCCGCATGTTTCTGCCATAATGAGACCAGGGCAGCTGCTCTTTTCTCCCGATGAAATATGAAGGCGCCAGAGGAGGCTGGTGGGAGGAACTGTAGGAGGTCGGGCTCATTGTAATGGCTAGAATGGAATAAATGGAACGGTATAAATGGAACGGTATGAAACACATCAAACATATGGAAACCACATGTTTAACGCTGTTCAACTTATTCCATTCCAGCCATTACAATGAGCCAGTCTTCCTATAGTTCCTCCCACCGGCTTCCTCTGGAAAATGCCTAGCTTGTTGCTGGCAGGGCGCTCTGTTTACAAAATAAATCTCTGCATGTGAGAATGCCATTGGGAAAAACAGGCAAATTGAGAAGATCTGAAGAGGCAACCTAACCGAGCAGCAAATCTGTGGGGTTGAATCAGGTCAGCGAGACTCCAACACCCCCTGAGTTCACTCAGCTGGGTCTCTTACCCCACCCCCCACCCCCCACCCCCCACCCCCCACAAAACATAAGCTCATTCAGAGTCAATCAGCCTTGCTATTTGTGCATGGATTGGCCTGTCCCTCGAGCGCCTGAGTTCATCTCTTCTAATCAGGCTCCTGTGTTCTCTCTCACGTCCCTCTAAAAGTGGCATTCAGTGGCAGAAAAAGAGCCAGCCGGTCGTTAGATGTTGGATAGCCTTGAACCTGGGCTGGCTGGCAATAGAGTAAACATTTCACGGTAGAGTAAGCATTTCACGGTAAAGTTTACACCTGTTGTATTCGGCACCTGTGACAAATAACATTTGATTTGATTTGAATAGAGGCCTCGGAATGCCCATGGACCCGAGGGTCAGTGCAGAGGAACTAGAGCACAGTGGCTTTAAAAATGTAAGCATCTATTGTGTACATTTTCCACATGCAAAACCCAGATAGGACATTCCTGTGAGTCAGTGAAATTAGAGGGCTGCTGCTCTGCTTTGGCCCATCCAGCACAGAACTATTGTGAGTGGAGTATAGGGCCACATAAAATCTGTGATGTGGAGAACGCGGACGGATTCAAGGAATCCAGACACTAAAACAGAATTCAACAATATTCTAAAATGTAATGAACTTCGTAGGAAATCAGCTAAATGTATTGAACTTATTAGAACTAATTAATTTGCACAAGATTATGATAAGACATGAACAAAATGCATAATTGATTCGTATTTTCCTTAAACTCTCTATAGAGGCAACAGAGTGGGAATAATGTCACGCCCTGACCTGACCTTGTTTTCTTTATTATTTTGGTTAGGTCAGGGTGTGACATGGGGTATGTATGTGTTTTGTCTTGTCTAGGGGTTTTGTATGTTTATGGGGTGTTTACTAGTCTAGGTGTTTGTATGTCTATGGTTGCCTAGATTAGTTCTCAATTAGAGGCAGCTGTTAATCGTTGTCTCTGATTGGGAACCATATTTAGGCAGCCATATTCCGTTGGGTATTTCGTGGGTTATTGTCTATATGTAAGTTGCCTGTGTCTGCACTTGTTTAATATATAGCTTCACGTTGTTTTGCATAGTTTGTTTAAGTGTTCTTCGTTTCGTTAAATAAATAGAAGAATGTATTCTTATCACGCTGCGCCTTGGTCCTCCTTTCTTCATCCAAACGGCGAACGTGACAAATAACCCTTTCTGTGTGTGAGCGTTTGTCTACCACTTTGTGGAGTCATTAGTGATGATACTAAACAAAACTGTTTTCTGGTAGATGGAAATGCTTTCCCAAAAATCTCCTCAATTAAATGTTAACTACAAAGTAGTCTATCCCTACCTAGCAGAATGATATCATGATTATTTGCAACAATCCAGTGGTGATTTGTTTTGCAAACTCTGCAATCACGTGTGCTACAGAAACATTGCTAACCAAGCAAGTTTCTTGCTGGTGCTCACCCTAAAATTAAATTTATTTGATTTTTCCCAGACCTAAAAGTGATCTCGATGTGGTTTAAGCATTGTTAGAACATCTCATTTTGTTATTTTTCTATTACAAAAGCATGATTTTGAGAGGAAAACCCTGAAAACCCTGAAACCACCTTCACTAAGGTTTCTACTCCACGATGAGTCTGGACTTGATATCATCCCTGACAACTTCTCGCCTCGAGGACGATCACAGGAACGCAGAGCGGGTCGATCAAGTTGCGGCGGCATCTGACGGACCAGTAGCAGTGGCGTCGGACGGGCCAGTCCCGCTGTCTCCCTTAATGGTCAATTACTCACGCTGGTATGAAGGATCGGGAGACAGGCGCAGGAATGTGTAATAGTTTTTTTTATTAAGCCCAAATTACGGCGTGCCATGTAAAGGCACGGGGACGAAGACCAAACAAACACTATACAAAAACACAGGGTTAAAACCCAAACAAAAGAGCGAGGAGTACCTTAAATAAATAACACACGCGCACAATGATTAACACACGGGACGAGACCCGTAATCATCTGCGCAATCCACAAGGGCATGAAAGCCAAAACACACTAGCACAGGTACTCCCACGGACATTTTAACAATAATCGACAGCCCAATGGAAACCAAACGGCACACTTATACAAGTACTAATCATTGGGAATAGGGAACAGATGTGCGTAATGAAAGTTCCGGAGGGATCCGTGACAGATACTCTGATTAGTTGGAGATGATCCAATCGCTGACAAAAACATTTTTACAAAACCACTCAGCCAAAATTGCTTCTATGATGGCGGTCTCAGTATGTACAGTATGTACCGATAGATAGAGCAGCGGAATTCAATTCAGTATGAGTCGTCAGACAAACTTGGAGTCATAGAATCAACATAATATCCTCAAAAATAATATTGCGATACTGTATCAATTTCCACCCCATCCCTAACAGTCACCCAGAGACTGTCCAACCCCCACTGCCCTCCAAGCACAGTCCTCCATCTGGAACATGCAGCCTCTAATGACAGAGGTTTATTGTACAACTTGACAGGGATCAAATAATTGGACCCTTTTCTCTCATTATTAATTGTTGCGGGAGAGGCAGGGGAAATTGTTTTAGGAGCACATACAAGCACAATGATGACAAAGAGTAATGTTGTTTACGATGTCTGTTTTGTGGAAGGTCTTTGATCAGCCAGTAGAAATGGGCATAAGGGAACAACTGGAGTAATTCAGGATGTTTCTTGCTATTTCTTATAATGGTTTAATCAGCCATGATATATATTGGAAATAGATTAGCCTCCTAAACTATTATATAAGCAAGAATTCTGAATTTGGCAATCTAATCTACAGTGTATAATGGATGCTTTGAAAATATACTCTTCAATACCTTGTCCTTTAGACTCTCTTCCATGGTCTTCCTTTAATATGCTGTTACGCAATTTCAGGTTACGGCAGACGACTGAACTTGCCTGAACCCCGTGTCAGAGAAGGCCAACTCTGCTGAGAACTATGTGCCATCACATTAACATTAAAAAGGTACCTTTTTGACACACAGTGGCATAGAGGTGCAGTTCTAAATTTAAAGTCTGAAGGTTACCCTTTTCAATGACAAAAGAGTATTTCATAACTAACATCAATAGTCAATAACACATTATTTTGCATGTCATCAGATGCCACCAAAACAATTACAAGCTCATTACTTCCCACAAGGCTGGGAAATCGTCCAGCGCTGTGTGTTCCATTCTAATACAAATACTGTTGGTATGATACCCACTGACACACAAACACACACATACAGTTGAAGTCGGAAGTTAACATACACTTAGGTTGGAATCATTAAAACTCATTTTTCAACCACTCCACACATTTCTTGTTAACAAACTATAGTTTTGGCAAGTCGGTTAGGACATCTACTTTGTGCATGACAAGTAATTTTTCCAACAATTGTTTACAGACGGATTATTTCACATATAATTCACTGTATCACAATTCCAGTGGGTCAGAAGTTACATACATTAAGTTGACTGTGCCTTTAAACAGATTGGAAATAGAAGCTTCTGATAGGCTAATTGACATCATTTGAGTCAATTGGAGGTGTACCTGTGGATGTTTTTCAAGGCCTACCTTCAAACTCAGTCCCTCTTTGCTTGACATCATGGTAAAATCAAAAGAAATCAGCCAAGACCTCAGAAAAAAAATTGTAGACCTCCACAAGTGTGGTTCATCCTTGGGAGCAATTTCCAAACGCCTGAGGGTACCACATTCATCTGTACAAACAATAGTACGCAAGTATAAACACCATGGGACCATGCAGCCATCATACCACTCAGGAAGGAGACGCGTTCTGTCTCCTAGAGATGAACGTACTTTGGTGTGAAAAGTGCAAATCAATCCAAAAACAACAGCAACGGACCTTGTGAAGATGCTGGAGGAAACAGGTACAAAAGTATCTATATCCACAGTAAAACGAATCCTATATCGCCATAACCTGAAAGGCCGCTCAGCAAGGAAGAAGCCACTGCTCCAAATTCGCCATTAAAAAGCCAGACTACGGTTTGCAACTGCACATGGGGACAAAGATCGTACTTTTTGGAGAAATGTCCTCTGGTCTGATGAAACAAAAATAGAACTGTTTGGCCATAATGACCATCGTTATGTTTGGAGGAAATAGGGGGAGGTTTGCAAGCCGAATACCACCATCCCAACTGTGAAGCACGGCGGTGGCAGCATCATGTTGTGGGGGTGCTTTGCTGCAGGAGGGACTGGTGCACTTCACAAAATAGATGGCATCATGAAGGAGGAAAATTATGTGGCTATATTGAAGCAATATCTCAAGACATCAATCAGGAAGTTAAAGCTTGGTCGCAAATGGGTCTTCCAAATGGACAATGGCCCCAAGCATACTTCCAAATTGTGGCAAAATGGCTTAAGGACAACAAAGTCAAGGTATTGGAGAGGCCATCACAAAGCCCTGACCTCAATCCTATAGAAAATGTGTTGGCAGAACTGAAAAAGCGTATGCGAGCAAGGAGGCCTACAAACCTGACTCAGTTACACCAGTTCTGTCAGGAGGAATGGGTCAAAATTCACCCAACTTATTGTGGGAAGCTTGTGGAAGTTTACCTGAAACGTTTGACCCTAGTTAAACCATTATTATTTTTATTTTTTACCCCCTTTTCTCCCCAATTTCGTGGTATCCAATTGTTAGTAATTACTATCTTGTCTCATCGCTACAACTCCCGTACGGGCTCGGGAGAGACGAAGGTCGAAAGCCATGCGTCCTCCGAAACACAACCCAACCAAGCCGCACTGCTTCTTAACACAGCGCGCCTCCAACCCGGAAGCCAGCCGCACCAATATGTCGGAGGAAACACTGTGCACCTGGCTCCCTTGGTTAGCGCGCACTGCGCCCGGCCTGCCACAGGAGTCGCTGGTGTGCGATGAGACAAGGATATCCCTACCGGCCAAACCCTCCCTAACCCGGACGACGCTAGGTCAATAGTGCGTCGCCCCACGGGACCTTCCGGTCGCGGCCGGCTGCGACAGAGCCTGGGCGCGAATCCAGAGTCTCTGGTGGCGCAGCAAGTTAAACAATTTAAAGGCAATGCTACCAAATACTAAATGAATGTATGTAAACTTCTGACCCACTGGGAATGTGATGAAAGAAATAAAATCTGAAATAAATCATTCTCTCAACTATTATTCTGAAATTTCACATTCTTAAAATAAAGTAGTGATCCTAACTGACCTGAGACAGGGAATTTTTTACTGGGAATAAATGTCAGGAATTGTGAAAAACTGAGTTAAAATGTATTTGGCTAAGGTGTATGTAAACTTCCGACTTCAACTGTACAAGCAGGCACACACATGAACACAAGCACACACACACAAACACGCACACACAACACATGCGCACAAACACTAATTTCATAAACGAATCAAAAAAATATATTGAAAATAAATAATAATAATAGTGTTTAACTAACCCTAAGAGCACCAACATAGTGTATTTTGACCCATAAAAGCACCAACAGGGGTCCTTTTTCTACCCTAAATTGGAAATAATGTCAAAATGACACTCACTATCAAATGCTTTTTTCTTTTATTAACCTTTTGTAGCACAAGTAAACTGTTTAAATTCTTCGAAATAAGCATATATTTAAAAAAATATATATATTTATAGTACAATTTGATGTTTAAAAAATAAATTTTGTGGTGTTCCAGGTCAAAAATGACTGGTCATTAGAAATGAATGGGTGAGACTACAATTAGTGTATAAAATTGAGTCCAGGCACATGCCCATTCATCTGATGGACACACTTCCACTCCCAGACCCCCACAATTCATGTATGTTTAAGCACACACACACACCACACACACACACACACACACACACACCACACACACACACACACACACACACACACAACAAAACACACACACACACACACACACACACACACACACACACAACACACACACACACACACACACGTCACTTCCCTTATTGGCTTCCATGGCAACCCCCACGGGGAACCTTTCCCCAATAGAATCTTTCCCCCATGGGAACCACACCTGTTGGCATTCTCACAAACAATCGCAACATTGTTTCAATAATATATAGACATTTTCTTGCAGCTCTGGTATATAAATCTTTTTTGAGGCCTTGCTCACAATTCATTCTGTGGCAGCACAATGACCAAACGATATACTGTGATAAATAGCACAATATGTTTCGTCTGAGTATTTCTTATAGTCAAAATAATCCATACATTATGCTTTTTTAAACTCAAAAACGAGTTGTATGAGCTCAGGTCAATGAGGTCTACAGGCCATAAATAGCAAATAGAAGTTCAAAACTTGTAATGTTCACAAGAACTTAAGTTGATAAAAAGATCTAACACAACATTAGGTGATAATATATGCATTATTATGGATTTATAATCAGCTATAATGGGGCGGTCATTTTGGACCGGGAACACAGAATTAATTAACATGAAACTAAGGGTTAACCATTCGGAGTTAATGCCTAACCTTAAGATTTCGGAGTAAATGTCTAAACTTAATCCTAACCTTAAAAATTCTGAGCTAATGCCTCAACTTAACCTTAAACACTTTGGAATTTGACGTTTGCAACAACTTATAAATTTGACATTTGAGAAACATGGATGAACGTCTAATTCTGACGCGAGACTGTGAGAGCTAGTTGGGGCTATCGACTCAGTTCCAATTGCATCTGAAAGATGAGACTCTCAACTTGGTATAGAGGCATCAACATCTAAATATGTATTTCAATGTTTTTGTTATTTTTTATTGTATTTTTGAAGGTTTTTGTGCGTTATTTTGTTTTGTTACAGTCGCTGCCACGCCCCCAGGGGCAAAATGTGGGGTGGCTCCATATATATATCTTTACAGAGTACATACATCTACCTCTGTGCCAAATTTGGTGCATTAATCACAAAGTTTACTATTGGGTCAATATTTTCAGTTTAGCAACACACCACTAGCACACAAAATAGATTATTTTTCATTCCTCCATATTAACACAGAAATCATGGTTAATTGTTGTATTTTGTCAGTAAGTAGTTGCTTGACAAAGTCCTAAAAATTCCGAAGGATATATATTTTTTTTGTTGTTGACCTCTTAAGGTCAAAATTGACCCCTGTTGGTGCTTTTAGGGCTAAAATGACTAATTTGACTTTTAGATTAACCTTCAGGAATGTGCCTATGTCTATCCAATCTGAGTAGTGTGGCGATGGGGAAACTGTGTGTGTGTGTGTGCATGTGTGTATGGTTAAGTCGTAGTCTGCACCAGATATACAGAAGCTGACAGTAGAGCCCTGGGCTTGGTGGGTAAGGTGATGACCTGATGCTGTTTTCCAAAAGAACACAAAGGTTCTCTGTCAATAAGCCCAGTGTCCTGTAGTTCTGTGCTGAGCAGCGAAAAACCTGTCCCCCTCCGGGCATCCACCTGGCAGGCCCGGTCATATTTGACCAGCATATGAAAGATATTGTGCAAGATGAACTAGAATGCCTCTGCATACACTATCCTATCCTTCTACCTGGACTTTAAACTGCAACTGTAGATACTGTTTATCCTCGTTTGCCTTTTGCTTGTTGAAACATTTGCAAGTGTGTGGGTAGGCGCCTCTTCTTTCGCATCTTATAAATATGCCTGGATTCAAAGTTTAGTTCTAGTTCAATCCATAAGCCACAGCCTTTAAAGGAAACAGACCAGATACAGTGGGTGGCGTGAAAATAACATTTGTCGCCTAAACCAGTTTGTGCATTCAGTGTATCATGTCAAAGAGACGAGATTTGGGGCTGGGGATAATTTGAGGAAGATACAAACCGAATGTATTGCCCTTTGTTGTTGTTTTTCCTTTTGTTATGCTGCGTTCTATCCTGTCACTTTCAGAACGTTGACCTGCTTTGTTCTCTGCGTCTCCAAGGCTTTGTCCCAAATGGCATTACCTATTTAGTACACTTCTGATTAAAAGTATTGCACTATATAGGGAATTGGGTGCCATTTGAGACGCAGACCAAGTTCTCCTCTTTTTGAAATCTCTAAATGCCATTGCCAAACATAATGAAGTCGAAGACCACATAATTGAATTCTTCCATCTGAAAGCTTAAAATACATTTTCGGAAGTCTCACTTCATATTTCCTGGGCTCTGGATGTTCCAGGGCAGTCTTGTGATCTCTCAAAACACTAATCACAGATAATATGGAATGGGCCACCCTGTGATCTTCACATCTCTGTGGCCCAGTCTACTTTATACCAAACTTAGAAAGTTAGCAAAACCACCAAAACCAAAACCAAAAAAAGACGTTGATTCAGTATACAATTGTAAGGCAGCCAAGAAATCCCTCGCTGCAGCACATGAAACGTGGTGGGGTTGGCCGTGGGCCCACCACATGTTTTCATTTGCGAAGTGAAATGACCATAGTTAAGCTCTTTCCATGCAGAAAAGTGATTAGCGAAGCGATCACTGACCAAGCGGCTAGAGCAGGGGTCCCCAAACTACATTCAGCCACGGGACAATTTTTTATTTTGCGGATGGTCGGGGGACTTGGAACATAATTACAAATAATTTGTACACTGCAAATTGACCGCAAGAGAAGCCCAAACAGATGTAATATTTGACTAAAACACAATCATTTCAAACCTTGATATCAAAACAAAACATATCAACAGTTGTATAAAATTACATTCTTAAAATCATGGCCAGTCCACCAAGACCCTCCCTCCCAATGACACGCGCAAGGATGGATATGTTGACATTACCCACAATCACACTTCCAAGTAAAATAAAATGTTATTGGCCACATACACATATTAAGCAGATGTTATTGCGGGTGTAGCAAAATGCTTGTGTTTCTAGCTCGGGCGGTGCAGTAGTATCAAACAATGCAGTAGTATCTAAAAACAATTCACAACAATACACAAAAATCTACAAGTAAAAGAATGGAATTAAAAAATATATAAATATTAGATTGAGCAATGTCGGAGTGGCATTGGCAGGGTTCATGGACTACTCACTTGAAAACAATTGCATTGTGTTGTTGTAGCCTAATTTGGAAAAATGTTGTTTCCCTAAAAAAACTAAGAGTTTTCAAGCTGTGTGCCCTGGGACTGAGAGCATAGCCTCGGGAGCACACACAGTGTAGGCTGGCTTTTGTCCTGAATACAAAGTGTTATGTTTCGGGAAAATCCAATACAACACATTACTGAGTACCACTCTCCATATTTTCAAGCATAGCGGTGGATGCATATGTTATGGGTATGCTTATCATTGTTAAGGAGTGGGGAGTTTTTCAGGATAAAAAATACATGGAATGGAGCTAAGCACAGGCAAAATCCTAGACTAAAACCTGGTTCAGTCTGCATTCCTTTCAGCAGAACAATAACCTAAAACACCAGGCCAAATCTACACTGAAGTTGCTTACCAAGAAGACAGTGAATGTTCCCGAGTTGCCGAGTTACAGTTTTGACTTAAGTCTTCTTGAAAATCTATGGCAAGACCTGAAAATGGTTGTCTAGCTATGATCAACAACCAATTTGACAGAGCTTGAAGAATTTTTAAAAGAATAATAGGCAAATGTTGCACAATCCAGATGTGGAAAGCTTTGGACACACCTATTCATTCAAAAAAAAATTGTTGTTGTACTATTCTACATTATCGAATAATAGTGAAGACATCACAACTATGAAATAACACATATGGAATCATGTAGTAACCAAAAAAGTGTTATCCAAATAAAACAAATCAAAATATATGTTATATTTGAGATTCTTCAAAGATATCACGCCCTGACCTTAGAGTTCCTTTTTATTCTCTTTGTTTGGTTAGGTCAGGGTGTGACTCGGGTGGGAAAGTCTATGTTTTCTATTTCTTTGTTTTTGGCCGAGTGTGGTTCCCAATCAGAGGCAGCTGTCTATCGTTGTCTCTGATTGGGGATCATATTAAGTTGTCATTTTCCTTTTGGGTTTTGTGGGATCTTGTTTTCTGTTCGGTGTTTTTTGCCTGACAGAACTGTACGCTTTTGTTATTTTGTTTGAGTGTTTTTTGTATATTAAAATCATGAACGCTTTCCACGCTGCGCCTTGGTCCACTATTCATTCCACAAAAAAGAGCAAACAAAAGAAACCACCCTTTGTCTTGATGACAGCTTTGTGGAATTTATTTCCTTCTTAAAATGCATTTGAGCCAATCAGTGTGTTGTGGTATACAGAAGATAACACTATTTGGTAGAAGACTGTCAATGTTCCAGGTGAATGGAATAAAGCGGACACAGGACACAGGTATGAGTAAAGCCACGATATTTACTCAATATCAACAATAATCCAACAAGGATAAACATAAACAATCCAGAACACGTACACGGAACCACTTGACAAAAACAATCACGCACAAAACAAAAGGGGAAGCCAGAGGGCTAAATAAGGAACATGATTATGGAATGGAAACCAGGTGTGTACAATGAAGACAAAACAAAATGAAAATTAAACATGGATCGGTGGTGACTAGAAAGCCGGTGACGTCGACCCCCGAACGTCGCCCGAACAAGGAGAGGGACCAACTTCGGCGGAAGTCGTGACAAAGACCAAGTCCTTATTATGGCAAGAACAGCTCAAATAAACAAAGATAAATGACAGTCCATCATTTAAAAAAAATGTTTACCCCTTTTTCTCCCCAATTTCGTGGTATCCAATTGGTAGTAGTTACTGTCTTGTCTCATCGCTGCAACTCCCATACGGACTCGGGAGAGGCGAAGGTCGAGAGCCATGCGTCCTCCGAAATACAGGCCCGACAGTCCATTATTACTTTAAGACATGATGGTCAGTCAATCCGGAAAATGTCAATAACTTTTAAAGTTTCTTCAAGTGCAGCTGCAAAAAACATCAAGTGCTATGATGAAACGGACTCTCATGAGTACCGCCAGATGAAAGGAAGACCCAGAGTTACCTCTGCTGCAGAGGACAAGTTAATTAGAGTTACCTGCACCTCAGATTGCAGCCCAGATAAATACTTCACAGAGTTCATGTAACAGGCACATCTCAACATCAACTGTTCAGAGGAGACTACGTGAATCAGGCCTACACGGATGAATTGCTGCAAAGAAACCACTACTAAAGGACACCAATAATAAGAAGAGACTTGCTTGGGCCAACAAACACGAGTAATGGACATTAGACCGGTGGAAATCTCTCCTCTAGTCTGATGAGTCCAAATTTGAGGTTTTTGGTTCCAACCGCCGTGTCTTCGTGAGACACAGAGTAGGTGAACGGATGCTCTCTGCATGTGTGGTTCCCACCGGGAAACATGGACGAGGAGGTGTGATGGTGTGGGGGTGCTTTGCTGGTGACACTGTCTGTGATGTATTTAGAATTCAAGACACACTTAACCAGTATGTCTACCACATCATTCTGCAGTGATACGCCATCCCATCTGGTTTGCACTTAGTGGGACTATCATTTGTTTTTCATCAGGACAATGACCCAAAATAGACCTCTAGGCCTTGTAAGGGCTATTTGACCAAGAAGGAGAGTGATGGAGTGCTGCATTAGATGACCTGGCCTCCACAATCACCCGACCTCCAAGGAAAAGCAGTCAACAAGTGCTCAGCATATGTGGGAACTCCTTCATTTCTCGTGAAGCTGGTTGAGAGAATGGCAAGAGTGTGCAAAGCTCTCATCAAGGCAAAGGGTGGCCTTTGAAGAATATCAAATCTAAAATATATTTTATTTGGATAACACTTTTTTGGTTACTACACGATTCCATATGTGTTATTTCATAGTTTTGATGTCTTCAATATTATTCTACAATGTAGAAAATCGTAAAAATAAATAAAAACCCTTGAATGAGTAGGTGTGTCCAAACTTTTGCTGGTACTGTATGTAAATAAGGTATTTCTGTTTTTTTTATTTCTAATAAATGTGTAAAAAATTCTCAAAACCTGTTTTAGCATTTTCATTATGGGGTTTTGTGTGTAGATTGATGATAATTTTTTAAATATTTCATCCATTTTGGAATAAGGCTGTAACGTAACAAAATGTGGAAAAAAGGTCTGAAGACTTTTCCAAATGCACTGTATTTAGTAAACTCACCATTAAAAAATACCGTAGTGATTGAGTGTCTGTATAGCTAATACTGAGATGCACTGTCAATAATATTATGCCTCCAGCAGGTCCAGTTATTTTTTCTCGTAAGCTTAACTTAACTCTTCTCCCCTTCGATTAGCTATTCCTCGCGCACCTAGAACACTTTAATAGCCTAGATTTGTCGTTTTATTGTATTAGGCCTTTTCCTGGCTACCCAGACTCCTTGCGCCTATAACCAAGCCTACTATACATATAAGGTATGGAGGGATGTATTTTCTGTTTGTCGAGATTGACATTAGCCTAGTCTATTTGAATGTTGAAAACACAAACCATGATGTTGAAGCGCTCAAAGAAACCTGTTGGTGAAAGATTCGTTGCATATATTTTATATAACTATAAATATAACATAGAAATGAGTGCCCCCCTTTTGAAGAAAAAAAATAGCCCCGTGCTGATTATTGTCTGGTGCTGGGTCTGCATGTACGTGCTGATGTATCACCACGCAGGCTACATGAACAAACGTCTCGAACATGGTGGAATGTGAATATGCCTCAGCCAATGAAAACGTGTGGTGGGCAAGGCCACAACCGTCTCCACCCCGTTCCATGTGCGGCTGTGAGAGGTACTTGAGGCAACCAGCTGCAATAAGATTTGAGTTTGCTCATCATTTGGGCAAATGTACCTACCCAACATAAATTCTCAAGTTGAATTGTATGTTCACTCAAATTTGTACCTTATTTGCGTACTTATTCACCTATTATTTGCATATTTCACAGTGTGCCTTGCATTTTGAGTGAATTGGAGTTACCATCCATGACGGAGACATAGTTGTTGTATTCAATGACTTTCAGTCCTGTAGAGTACACCAAGTGAGTGTTGAAATTAATAAGTTATCTTTAAAATGAAGCTCATTGTGACAGTACATTACATATATCATAAGGCTGTTCGATGAGGGCCTAGTTACACCTTAACACAGTGGTCTAAAACTTGTTGCTTACAGACCACATCAAGCCTGCAAGTCACATTATGCTGAATTGCAAAGTGATGTGTAATTCCTATTGGAATCCAGCCAGAGTGAGGATATCCAACAATTTAAACTTTTAATCGCCCGCAACCTGTATTGAGAATGACTCCCGGTTAGGGAAGGTTGATTATTGCATACGTGAATTTGTAGTTTTACTCAACAAGCTTTTACAAATGCAGCTCACTTCGGGCGGAGTTTGTTGAGCAAACAAACTTTCACACATTAACTCAAATTCTTGTCCTTTGGAAGTCCACTTGATTAAGCAATTGGTTAAGTTGGCAATTTTACAGTGCATGAGAGTTATGTATTTGATTTATTAGTATGTTTGTGTATAAACTGCCACAGTATCACCAGCATTCGGGTCCTACTGTATGACATCTATCACCAGGAAAATAAGGAATTTGGCTATTTAGGAATTTTCTTCTGATAATTTGGTTTTCTGGACACGACATTGATTTTATACAGTGAGAATGCCTGTTTCAATTCTGCAATTGCATGCAAACATTCCAATATGCCCTCTTGCAATGGGACGAAAGCACTCCTTTGACCAGACCTACCCGAAACTAGAGATATACACAGTAGATTGAAAGTACCTCAATCTACACATCTTCCTCCCTCCCCAAACACACTTTTACCAGTTCTGACTGATTAGGCAGCCGATACAGTGTGTCTCTCTAAGTGAATTTGTCACCTCGTTAAAAGGCCCTCACGCATTCGTCCGAAACCATAAACTCAAAACATATTACTTTACAAACATTTACAAGACCTTTGAGAATTTTTTTAAACGTCATGTTCCAATGTTATGTTCCAAATCCTGTGGTGAAATGGATACAAAATTGTGCAAGGTGGGTTAGGGACGGTTGTTTCTCTTCATTGTCTGTTTGAGTGTTGAAGCAGGGGTGCTGTGCTGTGCTGTGCTGTCCTGGCATGTGCATGCAGCTTCATGAGGGGCCAGTAGTGGGGGTTAACACACCCATGACCTGCTCTTCTCTCCCAGGTGCTGTCCTCGTTTGTCCCCTGCATTGGAACAGTTGGAACAGCACCACATGGAGCAGAGGGCAGAACGGGAAGAGAGCTGTAACAGTGGGGAGGGAACATACACACACAAACCTAACCTCAACCCTGACCCTCCATAGAGGGCGGAGCGGGCTACTTACCAGGTTTTTTTTTATCTCTCCTCTCAGGCAATGCAAGGTGAACAACCTATGCTACTTAACACACACGCATGTACACACAGGTCAGAGACAGGCAGGTACAGGATGGCAGGCAGGCTTGGGGTCAGGCAGGCAGAGGTTCGTAATCAGGTCAGAGACAGGCAGTACAGGACGGCTGGCAGGCTCGGGGTCAGGGAAAACGAAGACCAAATGAACAGTGAGACACAGGTTTTATCTTGGACACATGAAACGTAGGATGGATACGGAGGGTGCGGGGCACAGAAAATGAACAGCAGAGGGGCTAAGGATTTTAGAGAGATGGGAAAGGGTCGATGAAACGGGGGAAAGTTTACCGGGACTCCACCGGAAGGGGCAGGTCCCGAGTGGAAAGCCATAACCACTGCCCGAGCTGATAGCGGGGAGCAGGGGTCCGGTGACGATCCGCTTGTCGCGATACCTGGATGTGTCTTCAAAGAGAGGTCCGGGCTCTCTTTCAGGACGGCGACAGGCGCTGATGAACATCTGGGCATAGGGTATGCTGACTTATTCTTCTTGCTCAGGGAAGAGCAGGGGCTGATATCCCAAGGAACACTGCGAAGGGCGAGAGACCCAGTGGCCGAGGCAGGGTAAGGGTGGTTACGGCGGGTGTTTCACAACACGAGTTGCTGGCTCCGTGGTGGGGTGGCGGACGACGAGCAATGAAGAGCGTCTCCAGTCCTGTTGGCTCGCTCCGACTGTCCGTTAGATTGGGGTGGGAAACCCGAGGGACAACTTGACTGACAACCAAGAGGGTGCAGAATGCCTTCATAACCAGGATGAGATGTGCGCTGCACCATGAGCTGAGCCGTCTCTTGGCTGAGGGTAACTTGGGGAAGGGGAATAAAATGGGCGCTTTAGAAAAACCTGTCCCACCACGTCAGGAATAGTAGTGTTGTCAGTCGACGGGGGAAGCCCAGGTAATAAAGTCCAGGGATATATGGACCAGCGCGGTGAGGAAAGGAGTGGTTGGAAAAACGCCAGCAGGGCTTTGCCGCGGAGTCTATTTTGTGCAACAACACAGTGAAGGCGGCGCTGAATGCGGGACATCCGGACATGGAAGGCCACCAAAAGCATCGTGGACGAAAGCCAGGGTTCGACCGGGAGCCTTGATGGCAGTCTGTCTTGAGGAAATGTTGCGCCATTCAAGACTGGGAATGCCAGAGTCGGAACAAAACATCCGGGTTAGCCGGCCCCCTCGGGCCTCTCTATAACCCCAGATGACTGCACCCGCTAGACAGGAGGTAGGGAGGATTGGTCTCGGGGTCAGACGGCAAGTAGCAACGGCGGCAATACAAGAGTGCATCAGGGCTACGTTCTTTGACCCCAGGCGGTAGGAGGAGAAGTGAAATTTAAACGGGTGAATAACAGGGACCAACGAGCCTGCTAAGTTGAAGCGCTGGCGGTGCGGGTGCATAATTCCAGATACTTATGGTCAGTCCACACTAAGAATGGGTGTTCCAACCACGTGCCTGCCACTTTCTTCAACGCAAGCTCTGACGCCGAGTTCTGATTTCCCACATCATAGTTTCCTCTCAGCAGGGGTTAAGATGATAGGAGGGAAAGCGCAGCGGTGGAGTTTTGATCCTGGGCAGAACTCTGGCACAGGACGGCCCCACTCTGTCATCAAGGTGTCGACCTCAACCACAAACGACGGGACGGTTCGGATGGATTAAGATGGGGGCTGTAGTGAAAACACATTTGAGGTCTGAGAACACCTGGTCAGCTGCTGGAGACCATGTGAAGGGAACCTTGGAAAGGTGAGTGCTGAGAGGGGGGAAGCCAGGATGCTGTAACCCGATGAAGCGGCGGTAGAAATGAACAAACCCCAGGAAACATTGCAGCCGCACTCTGGATGTGGGTTGAGGCCAATCCACCACCGCTCTCACCTTGTCTGATCCATCTGTATATGTCCTGCAGGATGACGTATCATAAGAAGGAATGGTGGTGTGATAAATTCACACTTCTCCACTTTAACCAAAAGCTGCTTCTCCAGGAGACGCTGAAGACTTGTCAGACGTGGAGGACGTGTTCTTGAGCTGAACGGGAAAAGACAAGGATTTTGTCGAGGTAGACAAACACGAACCGGATCAGCATGTCCCGGAGCACATCATTGCACATCATTGACCAGGCCTAGAACACCGCAGGAGCGTTAGTCAGTCCGAATGGCATAACTAAGTACTCATTGTGCCCACTAGCCGTGTTAAAGACTGTTTTCCACTCATCTCCCTCCCGTATCCGAACCAGATGGTAGGCGTTCCGAAGGTCTAACTTAGAGAAGATGGTCGCTCCCTGAAGAGGTTCGAAAGCCGAGGAGATGAGTGGTAGAGGGTAACGGTTTTTTAACCGTGATGTCATTAATGCTCATGTAGTTGATACACAGGCCAAGGTTTGTGCCTTCTTCTCCACAAAGAAGAACCTGCGCGGCAGGAGAGGCCGATGGATGAATACTCCCTGCAGCGTCAGAGTTCTCAATGTACTCTTCCATAGTCTTGGTCTCCGGACCCGACAGGGAGTAAAGCCGCCCCGAGGGGGTGTAGTGCCCAGGAGAAGGTCAATGGTGCAGTCGAGGGTCCGATGCGGAGGGAGAGACGTAGCGCAGGCCTTGTTGAAGACTTCCCGGAGGTCCAGGTACTCCGCGGGAATGGCGGAGAGATCCGAGGCTTCTCTCAAGCCCACTGGAAGATGTCCCGGAGCAGGCTGAGAAGAAGCGCGCTGGTGTGGGGTTGCTGAGAGTCTGGGGAATTGCTGGTGTGGCTTGCTGCCTTGTAGGGAATCCTGGAATTGCTCTCAGCATTGTAGCGAACGCATGGTCCTGATGTTCTGCCAGGGTATGGAGTCCCTCCATAAGGCATTGCAGTAACTCCTTGTGTCTTCCATGGTGGCTTCTGCTGGGAGACAGCATTGTGGAGCTGGTCTGTCTGCTGGGTCAGTCATAGCCAGTTCGTACTATCACATCTCAGGTATGACCCAGATGCAGACACAGGAGGCGGATAGTACAGTTCTCAATAATTTATTATAACACGGGCAAAGGGCAGGTCGAGGACAGCAGAGGTTCGTAATCAGGTTAAGTCAGGCAGGTACAAGACGACAGGCAGGCTCGGGGTCAGAGCGGCAGAATGGTCAGAACCAGGAAAACTAAGAACAAACACTTGAGAAACAGGAAAGCGGGAAAGAACGCTGTAAGACCTGACAAGACAAGACGAACTGGCAACAGACAAACAGAGAACACAGGTATAAATGCTCAGGATAATGGGGAGATGGGCGACACCTGGAGGGGGTAGAGACAGCACAAAGACAGGTGAAACCGATCAGGGTGTGACAGGCTTAGGTAACCCCGGAGTGAGGGGCCTTAGTACGGGTCTAAGTGACCAGTGCACCCCGCCACAAAAACATTACTGTGACAACAGTGCCCCAACATTGGTTATGGCCACGGTGTTCACAGGGTTCAAAGGGTACAGTATATCAGACTAATAATTGTCGCATTTGCTCTCTGTCCATAAGGGGCCACCCTCCTCATAGGTGGCCATTACTGGGATCACTGTTGATGCCTGCCTGTAGCTCACTAGTCCCTATGAGGTGTCTAGTGATACAGGTTATGGACTCTGTAGGTGATTGGTTGTTGGTAGTGGAGTCAAGGGAATGAGCAGGGTTGGACACGACCATGCTATTATTCCACACACAGTCTCTTTGTGGTTCATATGAACCCCGAAATGAGCTGTCTGTCTCCAACTCTATCCTGGGAATTGTACTGAACAAAAATGTAAATGCAACATGCAATTTTTTTTTTTTACTGAGTTACAGTTCATATAAGGAAATCAGTCAATTGAAATGAATTCATTAGGCTATAATCTATGATTTCTCCTGACTGGGCCGGGGTGCAGCCATGGGTGGCCTGGTAGGCATAGACCAACCACATGGGAGCCAGGCCCACCCACCGATCAGAATAAGTTTTTCCCCACAAAAGGGCTTTATTACAGACATAAATATCCTCAGTTTCATCAGCTGTCCGGTGGCTGGTCTCAGATGATCCCGTAGGTGAAGAAGCCAGATGTGGAGGTCCTGGGCTGGCGTGGTTACAAGTGGTCTGCGGTTGTGAATCCGGTTGGACGTACTGCCAAATCTCTAAAACGACGTTGGAAGCGGCTTATGGTAGAGAATTAACATTCAATTATCTGGCAACAGCTCTGGTGGACATTCCTGCAGTCAGCATTCAATTGCACGCTCCCTCAAAACTTGAGACATCTGTGGCATTGTGTTGTGTGTGACAAAATTCACATTTTAGAGGCCCTTTTATTGTCCCCAGCACAAGGTGCGCCTGTGTAGTGATCATGCTGTTTAATCAGCTTCTTGATATGCCACACCTATCAGGTGGATGGATTATCTTGGCAAAGGAGAAATGCTCATTAGCAGTGATGTAAACAAATTTGTGCATTTGACAGAAATAAGCTTTTTGTGCATATGATAATATCTAGAATCTTTTATTTAAGCTCATGAAACATGGGACCAACACTTTACATGTTGAGGTTATATTTTTCATCAGTATAGATTCAATTACAAATTGCACCTGTCCACATAAAGGGTCTGTTTTTCAGAGCTGTCTGTCCGATTCCCAGCTAGGTTACAAAGCTTTGTCGCCAGTAACTATGACTGGTCTGTAGGGTAACCTCCATAATATTTTTTTCCCCACAGCGCTGGTTGCCAGCCGGTTACCGGAACACATCTTACCGCCTAAACCGAGTGAGTCTCATTGTGACAACAGTACCCTCAATGGCACTGCCAATCAGGATACGTCACTGATCGCCGGACCCCTTGTACCACAGAATGGCCGGGCTTTAGACACACCTTGGACATAAACATCGTTTTTTTCACCCTCTAGTTCCACAGTGTTCACAGGTGTCAAAAGTGTTGCATCTTCCGCATTTGAGTTCAATTAAAGTGTCCCTTCTCCACGTTCAGACAAGGTTGTCAAGACTCGTGGAAATTGAAAAATAATCAGTCTCTCCCGTCCAAAGGTGGCGTCTCACCCCATTCAGAGCACTTCACGGGAGACTCACTTTCTGCTCCGACCAATGGTGCACATGCGCAGTGCCACACTGGATCATGCAAACAGTGATGTTGGGGTACGGGCTACAATTTGTTTGCTTAGCCAAATGTCATCTGGGTCACACAGTGGTGGGACCCTCTTCTATTGTCAGGGGCTCCCATGGGCTGAGTTGTATCCTGTAAGGTAATCATGACAGACATCATCCCCGAGGGTGGTGAGTGGGTACGACGACAACTTGCCCACTGCATATCAATTATTTGGTTCTTCTAACAGTGCATCTGGCGCTCAGGCACTTCCTCCTGCTTTTGCCAGGCTGGCAATCAACCGATGGGGAGAGACTCGATCTTTCTCCCTCCTAACCATGGCTCGCTCTCTATCCAGGTGGGGTCCTTTCTCTCAGGAGTGGAGGCTACACCCTTGAGTGGTTTCCCAGGAATGGGAATGTTCGGCAGGCGCGATGTAGATCTTTGCACTTTGCAAGAAAACGTGCATTGTCATCTGAGGGACCCAAGCGCTCCATTGGGAGTGGACCGCCTGGGGAAGCTATATGGGGCGGCAGGTAGCCTAGTGGTTAAAGCGTTGGACTAGTAACTGAAAGTTTACAAGGTAAAAATCTGTTGTTCTGCCCCACTGTTCCTAGGCTGTCATTGAAAATAAGAATTTGTTCTTAACTGACTTGCCTAGTAAAAAGAAAAAATACCTGAAGGGCTTGTTGATTTCTGTGGCTCCCTATTGCCCAATCAACCTTGGTTTGCAGAGATCATCTGCCTATTGGGTGGGGTCCTGTGGTGCTTCTCCCCTGAGAGGTCCAATCTTGCGGTTAGACATTTACCATCGAACATGATTGCTACTATTTGTCCTCAAGACACCCTCTGTGGAGGCTGTGATGCATACTAGTGGCAGGTGTTGGAGCTCTGCTACTATAATAAATGAATTATTATTTTCCAGAGTGCTCAGGCGGACATTTTAATGTCTCTACAGGAGCTTGTCGAGCATAGTCGTTCATTCTCCACTTCGAAAGTGCATATATATGTCATGTGTGTCATGTGGGAATTAATGGCGCCATCTGGCGGTGCGGTTCCTGAAAAGTGGTGTGCCGTTTCAGACCGGTTTTTAAACCAGTTGAGCCCATTCCAATCGTTATCCGAAACACCTTTCCTATACGAGTTTGCCCCAGGCGACTCTTAAGGTGACGGTGCGTCCGAATGCGACCTTTGTCATGGTTGGTCTTACGGGTCTTTGCTTTTGAGCTATTTCCTTTTCGAGGTTGCATGCCCTGCGTCTAGTACAAGCTTCACAGCTTCATCGCTTGGATGTCACTGCTCCCAGTGTAGCCCACAGTGTGCTAACAGCTGGGATAGCTCCGTCTTGTCGGGTGGAGATCTGGGTGGTCTGCCATGGGCCATTTCTTTTAGTATCCGTTAGGGCCGGCTTGAGGCGGGATTTCATTACTCTCAGTTGTACCGAGAGTACTGACTGAAAGGGAACGTAACGTTATGCACTATACTGTTCCCTGAAGGAGGGATACGAGGTAAAACATCTGTTTGGCTCCGCACCGGCCAATTCTGGGCTCGGTGAAGAGCGGTACTGAATTGAAGGAATGAATCCAAGCCTCGGGCTTTCACCTGTGGAAGGCAGGGCTTCCAGCGAGGTGCATATTCCATTGACTTATCAGGCATGATTTTACTTCTTCAGTCAAATTTGCGAGAGTGCGACTCCCCATAGATGTGTTGTACTTCATTGTACTCCGTCAGGGAACAGTAGTTATAGTCACAACGTTACGTCTCAGTCTCTGTGTTGTTCATCACATTCTGTCCCTGTTTCTTCTCCCACAGTAAACTCTATAGGATGCTGTCATTGGGTTGCGCAATTCTTGGCACTAGTTTATGTGGGTTAATCGTCAATAACATCATAAAGAGGACACATGACTGACTCACCATACAGCTGGATGAGGCGGGGGGGGGGGGGGGGGTTGTCTTGTAAACCAGTGCTTCTTAATCCATTCCTGGGCAACCCCCACGGTGTGCACATGTTTTGTTCTAACCCAGCACTGACATGCCTGACTGAACTAACCAAACTAAGACTTGAATGCGGTCAGCAAAAATGTGGTCAGGAAAAACTCCTGACCTATCGTCACTCGAGGCCCTGGTCGTTAGTTCTGATGGTAGATTCCATATGAGTTGCTCCGTTCTACAGTAGTATGACATCTATTGACTCGCTGTCCCCTGACCTCTGGCAGCTTCTGACACTGATGATGTAATGATGTGACACCTGTCAATCATTCACAGGAAGGTAAATAAATGCAAATCTGTGGGGCAGAGTTGGTGTGTGTGTGTGTGTGTGGTGTGTGTGTGTGTGTGTGTGTGTGTGTGTGTGTGTGTGTGTGTGTGTGTGTGTGTGTGTGTGTGTGTGTGTGTGTGTGTGTGTGTGTGTGTGTGTGTGTGTGGTGTGTGTGTGTGTGTACATGCGTGTGTGTTAAGTAGCATAGGTTGTTCACCTTGCATTGCCTGAGAGGAGGATAAAAAAAAACCTGGTAAGTAGCCCGCTCCGCCCTCTATGGAGGGTCAGGGTTGAGGTTAGGTTTGTGTGTGTATGTTCCCTCCCCACTGTTACAGCTCTCTTCCCGTTCTGCCCTCTGCTCCATGTGGTGCTGTTCCAACTGTTCCAATGCAGGGGACAAACGAGGACAGCACCTGGAGAGAAGAGCAGGTCATGGGTGTGTTAACCCCCACTACTGGCCCCTCATGAAGCTGCATGCACATGCCAGGACAGCACAGCACAGCACAGCACCCCTGCTTCAACACTCAAAACGACAATGAAGAGAAACAACCGTCCCTAACCCACCTTGCACAATTTTGTATCCATTTCACCACAGGATTTGGAACATAACATTGAAACATGACGTTTAAAAATTCTCAAAGGTCTTGTAAATGTTTGTAAAGTAATATTTTTTGAGTTTATGGTTTCGGACGAATGCGTGAGGGCCTTTTAACGAGGTGACAATTCACTTAGAGAGACACACTGTATCGGCTGCCTAATCAGTCAGAACTGGTAAAAGTGTGTTTGGGGAGGGAGGAAGATGTGTAGATTGAGGTACTTTCAATCTACTGTGTATATCTCTAGTTTCGGGTAGGTCTGGTCAAAGGAGTGCTTTCGTCCCATTGCAAGAGGGCATATTGGAATGTTTGCATGCATTGCAGAATTGAAACAGGCATTCTCACTGTATAAAATCATGTCGTGTCCAGAAAACCAAATTACAGAAGAAAATTCCTAAATAGCCAATCCTTATTTTCCTGGTGATAGATGTCATACAGTAGGACCCGAATGCTGGTGATACTGTGGCAGTTTTACACAAACATACTAATAAATCAAATACATAACTCTCATGCACTGTAAAATTGCCAACTTAACCAATTGCTTAATCAAGTGGACTTCCAAAGGACAGAATTTGAGTTAATGTGTGAAAGTTTGTTTGCTCAACAAACTCCGCCCGAAGTGAGCTGCATTTGTAAAAGCTTGTTGAGTAAAACTACAAATTCACGTATGCAATAATCAACCTTCCCTAACCGGGAGTCATTCTCAATACAGGTTGCGGGCGATTAAAAGTTTAAATTGTTGGATTCCTCACTCTGGCTGGATTCCAATAGGAATTACACATCACTTTGCAATTCAGCATAATGTGACTTGCAGGCTTGATGTGGTCTGTAAGCAACAAGTTTTAGACCACTT
>NC_036868.1:24588543-24810842 GCF_002910315.2 Salvelinus sp. IW2-2015 | reverse complement strand
GGGATAATGGGAAGATGGGCGACACCTGAGGGGGTAGAGACAAGCACAAAGACAGGTGAAACCGATCAGGGTGTGACAGGCTTAGGTAACCCCGGAGTGAGGGGCTTAGTACGGGTCTAAGTGACCAGTGCACCCCGCCAACAAAAACATTACTGTGACAACAGTGCCCCACTTTGGTTATGGCCACGGTGTTCACAGGGTTCAAAGGGTACAGTATATCAGACTAATAAATTGCCGATTTGCTCTCTGTCCATAAGGGCCACCCCCTCCCTCATAGGTGGCTCATTACTGGGATTCACTGTTGATGCCTGCCTGAGCTCACTAGTCCCTATGAGGTGTCTAGTGATACAGGTTATGGACTCTGTAGGTGATGGTTGTTGTTAGTGGAGTCAAGGGAATGAGCAGGGTTGGACACGACCATGCTATTATTCCACACACAGTCTCTTTGTGGTTCATATGAACCCCGAAATGAGCTGTCTGTCTCCAACTCTATCCTGGGAATTGTACTGAACAAAAATGTAAATGCAACATGCAATTTTTTTTTTTTACTGAGTTACAGTTCATATAAGGAAATCAGTCAATTGAAATGAATTCATTAGGCTATTAATCTTGAATTTCTCCTGACTGGGCCGGGGTGCAGCCATGGGTGGGCCTGGTAGGGCATAGACCAACCACATGGGAGCCAGGCCCACCCACCGATCAGAATAAGTTTTTTCCCCACAAAAGGGCTTTATTACAGACATAAATACTCCTCAGTTTCATCAGCTGTCCGGTGGCTGGTCTCAGATGATCCCGTAGTGAAGAAGCCAGATGTGGAGGTCCTGGGCTGGCGTGGTTACAAGTGGTCTGCGGTTGTGAATCCGGTTGGACGTACTGCCAAATTCTCTAAAACGACGTTGGAAGCGGCTTATGGTAGAGAAATTAACATTCAATTATCTGGCAACAGCTCTGGTGGACATTCCTGCAGTCAGCATTCAATTGCACGCTCCCTCAAAACTTGAGACATCTGTGGCATTGTGTTGTGTGGTGACAAAACTTCACATTTTAGAGGGCCCTTTTATTGTCCCCAGCACAAGGCGCCTGTGTAGTGATCATGCTGTTTAATCAGCTTCTTGATATGCCACACCTATCAGGTGGATGGATTATCTTGGGCAAAGGAGAAATGCTCATTAGCAGTGATGTAAACAAATTTGTGCATTTGACAGAAATAAGCTTTTTGTGCATATGATAATATCTAGAATCTTTTATTTAAGCTCATGAAACATGGACCAACACTTACATGTTGAGGTTATATTTTTCATCAGTATAGATTCAATTACAAATTGCACCTGTCCACATAAAGGGTCTGTTTTTCAGAGCTGTCTGTCCGATTCCCAGCTAGGTTACAAGGAGCTTTGTCGCCAGTAACTATGACTGGTCTGTAGGGTAACCTCCATAATATTTTTTTCTCCACACGCTGGTTGCCAGCCGGTTACCGGAACACATCTTACCGCCTAAACCGAGTGAGTCTCATTGTGACAACAGTACCCTCAAGTGCACTGCCAATCAGGATACGTCACTGATCGCCGGACCCCTTGTACCACAGAATGGGCCGGGCTTTAGACACACCTTGGCACATAAACATCGTTTTTTTCACCCTCTAGTTCCACAGTGTTCACAGGTGTCAAAAGTGTTGCATCTTCCGCATTTGAGTTCAATTAAAAGTGTCCCTTCTCCACGTTCAGACAAGGTTGTCAAGACTCGTGGAAATTGAAAAATAATCAGTCTCTCCCAGTCCACAAGGTGGCTCTCACCCCATTCAGGAGCACTTCACGGGAGACTCACTTTCTGCTCCGACCAATGGTGCACATGCGCAGTGCCACACTGGATCATGCAAACAGTGATGTTGGGGTACGGGCTACAATTTGTTTGCTTAGCCAAATGTCATCTGGGTCACACAGTGGTGGGACCCTCTTTCTATTGTCAGGGGCTCCCATGGGCTGAGTTGTATCCTGTAAGGTAATCATGACAGACATCATCCCGAGGGTGGGGTGTGGTGACGACGACAACTTGCCCACTGCATATCAATTATTTGGTTCTTCTAACAGTGCATCTGGCGCTCAGGCACTTCCTCCTGCTTTTGCCAGGCTGGCAATCAACCGATGGGAGAGACTCGATCTTTCTCCCTCCTAACCATGGCTCGCTCTCTATCCAGGTGGGGTCCTTTCTCTCAGGAGTGGAGGCTACACCCTTGAGTGGTTTCCCAGGAATGGGAATGTTCGGCAGGCCGATGTAGATCTTTGCACTTTGCAAGAAAACGTGCATTGTCATCTGAGGGACCCAAGCGCTCCATTGGGAGTGGACGCCCTGGGGAAGCTATATGGGGCGGCAGGTAGCCTAGTGGTTAAAGCGTTGGACTAGTAACTGAAAGTTACAAGGTAAAAATCTGTTGTTCTGCCCCACTGTTCCTAGGCTGTCATTGAAATAAGAATTTGTTCTTAACTGACTTGCCTAGTAAAAAGAAAAAATACCTGAAGGGCTTGTTGATTTCTGTGGCTCCCTATTGGCCCAATCAACCTTGGTTTGCAGAGATCATCTGCCTATTGGGTGGGTCCTGTGGTGCTTCTCCCCTGAGAGGTCCAATCTTGCGGTTAGACATTTACCATCGAACATGATTGCTACTATTTGTCCTCAAGCACACCCTCTGTGGAGGCTGTGAGCATACTAGTGGCAGGTGTTGGAGCTCTGCTACTATAATATGAATTATTATTTTCCAGAGTGCTCAGGCGGACATTTTAATGTCTCTACAGGAGCTTGTCGAGCATAGTCGTTCATTCTCCACTTCGAAAGTGCATATATGTCATGGTGTGTCATGTGGGAATTAATGGCGCCATCTGGCGGTGCGGTTCCTGAAAAGGGTGTGCCGTTTCAGACCGGTTTTTAAACCAGTTGAGCCCATTCCAATCGTTATCCGAAACACCTTTCCTATACAAGTTTGCCCCAGGCGACTCTTAAGGTGACGGTGCGTCCGAATGCGACCTTTGTCATGGTTGTGTCTTACGGGTCTTTAGCTTTTGAGCTATTTCCCTTTTCGAGGTTGCATGCCCTGCGTCTAGTACAAGCTTCACAGCTTCATCGCTTGGATGTCACTGCTCCCAGTGTAGCCCACAGTGTGCTAACAGCTGGGATAGCTCCGTCTTGTCGGTGGAGATCTGGGTGGTCTCCATGGGCCATTCTTTTTAGTATCCGTTAGGGCCGGCTTGAGGCGGGATTCATTACTCTCAGTTGTACCGAGAGTACTGACTGAAAGGGAACGTAACGTTATGACTATACTGTTCCCTGAAGGAGGGATACGAGGTAAAACATCTGTTTGGCTCCGCACCGGCCAATTCTGGGCTCGGTGAAGAGCGGTACTGAATTGAAGGAATGAATCCAAGCCTCGGGCTTATCACCTGTGGAAGGCAGGGCTTCCAGCGAGGTGCATATTCATTGACCTTATCAGGCATGATTTTACTCTTCAGTCAAATTTGCGAGAGTGCGACTCCCCATAGATGTGTTGTACTTCATTGTACTCCGTCAGGGAACAGTAGTTATAGTCACAACGTTACGTCTCAGTCTCTGTGTTGTTCATCACATTCTGTCCCGTTTCTTCTCCCACAGTAAACTCTATAGGATGCTGTCATTGGGTTGCGCAATTCTTGGCACTAGTTATGTGGGTTAATCGTCAATAACATCATAAAGAGACACAATGACTGACTCACCATACAGCGGATGAGGCGGGGGGGGGGGGGGTTGTCTTGTAAACCAGTGCTTCTTAATCCATTCCTGGGCAACCCCCACGGTGTGCACATGTTTTGTTCTAACCCAGCACTGACATGCCTGACTGAACTAACCAAACTAAGACTTGAATGCGGTCAGCAAAAATGTGGTCAGGAAAAACTCCTGACCTAGTCGTCACTCGAGGCCCTGGTCGTTAGTTCTGATGGTAGATTCCATATGAGTTGCTCCTTCTACAGTAGTATGACATCTATTGACTCGCTGTCCCCTGACCTCTGGCAGCTTCTGACACTGATGATGTTGATGTGACACCTGTCAATCATTCACAGGAAGGTAAATAAATGCAAATCTGTGGGGCAGAGTTTGGTGTGTGTGTGTGTGTGTGTGTGTGTGTGTGTGTGTGTGTGTGTGTGTGTGTGTGTGTGTGTGTGTGTGTGTGTGTGTGTGTGTGTGTGTGTGTGTGTGTGTGTGTGTGTGTGTGTGTGTGGTGTGTGTGTGTGTCGATTACGAACCTCTGCCTGTCCTCGACCTGCCCTTTGCCCCGTGTTATAATAAATTATTGAGAACTGTACTATCCGCCTCCTGTGTCTGCATCTGAGTCATATTCTGAGACGTGATAGAGCCAAGTGCTCAAGTACTCAAGTGCTGCTTCCTCATTGGAGGTGCACGCAAGCTCCGCTTCCTCTACTCCCTCCAACTCCGGGAATTTGAAATAGGAATGGGGTTGCTATAACGCCGGGGGAAAGTTAGTAAGGTTCATTCACCGGAAGTTATGCATGCTAACCGACATTAGCCAGGAGGCTTTATAGTTTAACCTAGGCTAGCTAACCTCTTTGTTCGCGGCATGTAGCGACTTAACGCTACATATACTAAACAAGAGAGCTACCCAAACAACTCCACTGTGGGGAGGCAGGAATAGCTAGTAGGTGGCAGACACAGGTGGCAGACACATGGGTTACCCACCTACCTGGATGCCCTCTCTTTTTGAGTAGCCTCCCATAACCTGCGACAGAGTGCACAGGTGCCGGGTTGAGCATCTTCCACTTACATCATGTCCAGGCAGACAAGACATTTGCTCCGACCAAAAACCCAATCTATCTCCGCGTCCCGCAACTCAGACTCAGCTGAGGGAAGTCGCTATCGAAAACACCAAGACCCCTTAAGAATGCTACTCAATTGTTAAGAGAACCTGCACTGTGGACTAAGGGAACAGTGCCAGCCGCGTGCAAGTTACTGTTACTGACACCGTCCCCTAGTCCCGCACACAAACTAATTTGAGCAAGGGCAGCCAAAGTATGCACCGAGCCGAGATATAGAAGACAACAAACATATTATTTTATACATTTGGGCATGATTGTAATCCCAAACCAGGCTTGCTAGCCTTCGTCATTGCTACAGCCAGGCCAAGCAAACCGAAGAATAACTCATTGGCTTGTGTTTAGAGAACAAATACAAACTCCAGCATGCAATGTCCAGGGGGTGAGCACGCTCTACCACAAAGGGAAAGTTTAGTTGGCGCAAAGTCAGATAGTCTGTTTCAAAAATATTTGTTTTTAGTAGCGTGAATTGTTATTGCTCACATCGAGGTGAAGAGCGGAAGAATTGAAGGAATGAATACAAGCCTCTGACACCTTTGGAAGGCGGCCATTTCATTGGCCTTGCCAGGCATGGTTTAAGTTCTTCAGGCTAAGTCGCAAGAGTGCGACTCCCCATTGTTGTGTTGTCCTAACTGAAAGGGAACAGAGGAAAGTATTTAACGCATAAAAAATGTATATGTTTTAAGGGTGCCGTGTTAAGCAATATTTAACAGTGGGAAAGCGCAACTCAGCTGGGTGCATATAAATCTCTATTCCAACATTTGGTTGATATATGTTAAATGTTCATTCTCTACCTCTCGTGTGGTGTGTGTGTGTGTGTGTGTGAGTGTGTGTGTGTGGTGTGTGTGTGTGTGTGTGTGTGTGTGTGTGTGTGTGTGTGTGTGGTGTGTGGTTGTGTGTGGTGTGTGTGTGTGTGTGTGTGTGTGTGTGTGTGTGTGTGTGTGTGTGTGGTGTGTGTGTGTGTGTGGTGTGCGTGTGTGCGTGTGCGCGCGCATGTCTGTGTGGTGTGTGCAAAGCTACATTCATGCTCTCTGATCTGTGAGTAGCCGACCTGAGCTGAACCCTCTCCGTAGCGCAGCTTTTCCTCTCTCCTCCTCTCTCTCTCCCTCGCTTTTTCTCTCTCTCTTTCTCTCCATATTTTCTCTCCCTATTCTGTCCTCTCCTGTACCAGAGCTGTGGCCTGTCAGAGTGAGTGGGCGATCACAGATACCAACATCAAGGCTGCCGAGGCATGCTCTCAGCAACGCGTGACAGACCCCGCTCTCTCTCTCTTTAATCCACTCTCTCTCTATCCACTCTATCTTTGCCTACTCACTCTTCTTCTCCCACTCTGTTCTCATTATCCTCTCTCACACAAATGTCTCTATACTCTCCCTCTCTCCCTCCTCTCTTTAACCCCCCCCCCCCCCCCCCCCACTTCTCTCTTTCTCTTAGCCTCCTACCCAGGGCCCCGAGCTGCGTGCTTGTTGCAAGCTGACGTTAGGAGCAATGAGCTCCCCAGTGAGACCCTGGATCTGCCGGAGAGTAACATTCATATTTACTGTTAATGTTAATATTTGGAGGTAATTTTATTAAAATATTTGCTTTGAGGATATCAAGTGGAAGCCATGAGGCTGACAGCTTATGCAACTGCCTCCTTAGATAAATGTATAGTATACTCCAGGCTCTTACATCTAGCAGATTCAGTGCCACCACGGATGGATGGATTTACCCAAGTGCTCCATTAGAGTTGTTGCTTTGTGTTCCTCCTAATCACGACACGGTAATAATGAACCAATCAATAAATCAATCAATCAAAAGTGATTTGGAGTGTGTTTCTGGACTTCCTATACAATTCGCTACAAAAAAAAATTTAAGAAAGGAAGAGAAGCGAAAGGTATATCAGGTATATAGACACCGGATGAAAAATATATGACGTGAAGCTCTTCTGATTTGCCTTCCTTGATACGGGTCCGATATGATTGTCTGTACATCTTGCTCTCTTTTCGTTGGCCCCACACTTTCAGCCCAGGCTAGCATCTGTTAAGCATTTAGAATGTCTCTCATGTGCTTAGACAGCTATAGAAACGATAGAAAACCAGAGACAGCATCTTATCCTCTGCAGAGCCCCAGCCTCCCAATCAGGCAGACAATTGTCAGCCTCCTCCTCTTGTTCTGCTTTCTCCCCTAATCTCCTCTCCTTCATTTCTCCTCTCCACCCCATCCCTCTCTGCTAGCTGTCATTTGCTTAGTGTATAGCATCTCCTCTTCTCTATTCTCTCCTATATTCTCTTTCCCCCATCCCTCTCTGCTGACTGTTATTCTCTCAGTGTCATCTGAGGTAGGAGGCCGGGGAGGTCGGAGCTGCAGATTTACCCAGCAGCACACGTCACCACCAGGGAAGCGCAGAGCGCCCAAAATAGCCCGAACAGCACAGGGTGAATGGGGACCTAAGTGGCGGTTACCGAGGACTGATTTTGACAACAACATTTTTGAATGGATGTGTGTCTGTCTTTCACCCCAGCCCCTTCAAATTATAACATATGTTCAATCGTGATGTGAGACAGTCAGCGATGTGGGAGGACCAATACGAAAAGTATGAAAATGAATGCACTCACTCCTTCCTATAAGTCGCTCTGGATAAAAGTGTCTGCTACATGACTAAAGTGTAAAAATGGAGGAGCGGAGAGGTGGTGTTTGGAAGAAATTACTGTATGAGTGTATTTATTTTTATTTATTTATCAGTTTACAGAAATGTTGTCCAACCCTGAACAACATAAGTATTGTTGAATATAAATCGAAGATACATTCATGGGTGTGTGCATTTGAGCCCATGTATCACACTCTGCTGTTTAAAACAATGTCATACTATTGCAAGCAGGAACTTGTACACACTATTGGCTTAGTGCTGGGGTGTCAAACTCATTTTGCCCCGAGGGCTTCAACGAGGTCCAGAAGGCACACTGAATTTATTTATATATTCCTTACTGTCAAAATGTGTCAAAAAATTGTCCTCTATTCATAGTTTATGACATTTTCGATGCTCCCTGATTGTCTAGTGATTATTAAGGAGCTGGAAAGTCAAGAAACTGTATGAATGTAAATCCACTCAATGTGCACAGTGATTATTTGCAGGCTGGACAATCAAGACACTGTATGAATATCGGTCCATGATCATTTCTACACAGTTTTGATTTGGTTTTAGTCATTTGAAAGTACACTATAAATACAAAAGTTTGTGGACACGCCTTCAAATTAGTAGATTCGGCTATTTCAGCCACACCCGTTGCTGACAGGTGTATAAAATCGAGCACACAGCCATGCAATCGCCATAGACAAACATTGGCAGTAGAATGGCCTTACTGAGGAGCTCAGTGACTTTCAATGTGACATTGTCATAGAATGCCACCTTTCCAACAACTCAGTCCGTAAAATGTCTGCCCTGCTAGAGCTGCCCCGGTCAAATGTAAGTGATGTTATTGTGAAGTAAAAATGTCAGTGGTGATTTTAGCATGTAAATCTTGGTGAGGCAAATAACTTTTTTTAATCCATGCCAGTAAAGCCACTACACAACACTATACAATACATTCATTTCACTATAACGCATAAAGCTGTCCCAACAGCAGAGCTTTCTTTTCAGCACCATGGAGTGAATCCTTACCACCGCTACACCTGGCCATCAGCGGAGTCTTGTCTGGCATTGAAACAGTTCATTCAGCCTCATTTACTGCCTTTTGAAAAAAGGTGATATGGCTGACTTGCTTAAACAAATGTGGTTTCTACTGACAATTGAAATGTACAAACTATGGCATAAGGGGACGATGAGCGGATAAGAGGCAATCCGTAATTTTGATTAAGACATTAACGAGCGAGATAGGACGGACCGACTCAAAATAACTATTTGTTCATTACTTTTGAAATGTACAGCAACAGAATTCAGATCATGGGCCGTTCTCACAGTATTCTCCCCCCTGTACACCAAGTCAGAACTGTAGGATAAATAAAGGGGGCATATAAGCGGAAAATGAAAGCTCTTATAATATTCGATAATCACATTTCTCTACAACAGACTATAGGCTACATGTGCACCACCAATTCTGAACAGTAGGCTAAGTTATGAGGGGGGAAATTTACCAAATTATTAGGGTGAGGCACATGGGCTACTAACAGCTTACTACACAACATACACTTTATATTACTTTCTTAGGTACAGTATACATATCTCCCTTGCATATTACATAATTTATGCAGCAGCATACAATATCTTCAGGTCGGAGCTCTAGAAAGAGGCCTGAGTTCCAGACATGGAATTCTGAGTTGGATGACCATTCAAAATGTATTTTCCCAGTCGGAGCTCGTTTTCTTCCGAGTTCCCAGTTGTCTTGAACTCACTGAAGTCTGAGATTTCCTAGTTCCGAGTTTCCAGTTGTTTTGAACGTGGCAGAAGTCATGCTGGATTGCCAGTATGGCCAATCTATTCAACCTTTTCTGGCCAATGGTGTTGAATGTTTATCCACCCACTCCACTGAATAGCAGGCTAATGATTGCTTTGCAATGCATGCAGTTAGCCACTGATTCCTTCCAAACCACTCATTAATGAATTTGTGATTTCCAACTTGTTGTGTAATGTTTATGTCCAATGGCCAATGAGCACTGAAACGTTTTAACTATAATTTCTCTTCATATGATAAGGATGAAAAGGATTTGTCAGTAGATTGTTAATGTGATCCATGATGATGACTGCTTGTCTAGCTTGCTAGCTAAGATTTAGAAAGTAGGATGTTAACATGATCAGTCCAATCAAAGCTACAGTAGATGTAATGTGATTTGACGTCATTTAATATGTGGCCAATGACCTTGAGCCTTCTTGGAGGGGCACATCTAATGTAACTCTATGGCAGGACCCAAGGGGTTTGAATTTTCGAGCTCTCCCCGTAGATTTTGAAGTGACGCAGTGTCCCCATGACTGACAGAACACTTAGCCAATCACGGTGCAACTAGAGAACATTACCAACCCTTTCGCTCTGCCCCACCTGCAGTGAATGACGGGTCGCTACTGGGAAAAGTCTAGGAGCAACAACGGCTCAGCCGAGAACTGATAGGCCACACAGGCTCACAGTACAAGACTGCCGAGTGCTGAAAAGTGTAGCGCATAAAAATCATCTGTCCTCAGTTGCAACACTCACGAACGACTTCCAAACTGCCCCTGGAAGCAACATCAGCACAAGAACTGTTCGTCGTGAGCTTCATGAAATGGGTCTCCATGGCCAAGCAGCCACATACAAGCCCAAGATCACCATGTGCAATGCCAAGAATCGGCTGGAGTGGTGTAACGCTTGTTGCCATTGGACTCTGGAACATTGGAAACGCATTCTCTGGAGTGATGAATCACGCTTCACCATCTGGCAGTCTGACGGACGAATCTGGGTTTGGCAGATGCCAGGAGAACGCTACAGTGTCAGCCCCAATACATAGTGCCAACTGTAAAGCTTGGTGGAGGAGGAATAATGGTCTGGGGCTGTTTTTCATGGTTCTGGCTAGGTCCCTTAGTTCCAGTGAAGGGAAATCTTAACGCTACAGCATACAATTACAATTACATTCTAGACGATTCTGTTCTTCTGACTTTGTTGCAACAGATTGGGAAAGGCCCTTTCCTGTTTCATCATGACAATGCCCCCGTGCACAAAGCAAGGTACATACAGAAATGGTTTGTTGCGATTGGTGTGGATGAACTTACCTGGCCTGCATAGAGACCTGATCTCAACCCCATCGAACACCGTTAGGATGAATTGCCTGACCTCACTAATGCTCTTGTGGCTGAATGGAAGAAAGTCCCCGCAGCATTTTTCCAACATCTAGTGGAAAACCTTCCCAGAAGAGTGGGGGCTGTTACAGCAGCAAAGGGGGGACCAACTACATATTAATGCCCATGATTTTGGAATGAGATGTGCGCACATAAACTCAGCAAAAAAAGAAACGTCCTCTCACTGTCAACTGCGTTTATTTTCAGCAAACGTGTAAATATTTGTATGAACATAACAAGATTCAACAACTGAAACATAAACTGAACAAGTTCCACAGACATCTGACTAACAGAAATGGAATAATGTGTCCCTGAACAAAGGGGAGGTCAAAATCAAAAGTAACAGTCAGTATCTGGTGTGGCCACCAGCTGCATTAAGTAATGTAGTGCATCTCCTCCTCGTGGACTGCACTAGATTTGCCAGTTCTTGCTGTGAGATGTTACGCCACTCTTTCACCAAGGCACCTGAAAGTTCCCAAACATTTCTAGGGGGGGAATAGCCCTAGCCCTCACCCTCCAATCCAACAGGTCCCAGACGTGCTCAATGGGATTGGGATCCGGGCTCTTCGCTGGCCATGGCAGAACACTGACACACCTGTCTTGCAGGAAATCACGCACAGAATGAGCAGTATGGCTGGTGGCATTGTCATGCTGGAGGGTCATGTCAGGATGAGCCTGCAGAAAGGGTACCACATGAGGGAGGAGGATGTCTTCCCTGTATCGCACAGCATTGAGATTGCCTGCAATGACAACAAGCTCAGTCCGATGATGCTGTGACACACCGCCCCAGACCATGACGGACCCTCCACCTCAAAATCGATCACACTCCAGAGTACAGGCCTCATTCCTTCGATGATAAACGCAATGTTGTTACACGTGGTCTGCCACTGCGAGGATGATCAGCTGTCCGTCCTGTCTCCCTGTAGTGCTGTCTTTGGCGTCTCACAGTACGGACATTGCAATTTATTGCCCTAAGGCACTTTCACGCAGATGAGCAGGGACCCTGGGCATCTTTCTTCTGGTGTTTTCAGAGTCAGTAGAAAGGCCTATTTAGTTTCCTAAGTTTTCATAACTGTGACCTTAATTACCTACCGTCTGTAAGCTGTTAGTGTCTTAACAACCGGTCCACACGTGCATGTTCATTAATTGTTCATGGTTCATTGAACAAGCACGGGAACCAGTGTTCAAACCCTTTACAATGAAGATGTGTGTAGTTATTTGGATTTTTACGAAATATCTTTGAAAGACAGGGTCCTGAAAAACGTACTTTTCTTTTTTTGCTGAGTTTACTCTTAGTGAGGTATCCCTCAGATTTTTATTGTTTTTTACTCCAACCACTCATGGGCCGGATTGGTCCCTCTCGAGGGCCAGATGTTTGACCCCCCTGACTTAGTGAAAGAGATTTTAACCTTGGGCCAATATGCTGACCAAACTGAGATGTTTCATGTGATTATTCTATCTGTCAAAGATATCAGTAGCATTTTCTTATCGCTCTGTTCTATTGGCCTGACATGTTCTGACATGATCTGAGAGGAGGCAACAAAAGATTCTATCTTACTATCTAAATGACATTCACTTACTATCTAAATGACATTCACTGAGCTAATCATTGATGAGTTTGTGTATCAGTGTGAAGAAGAACAGGGTTCTGTGCAATGGTGGAAAAAGTACCCAAATGTCTTACTTGAGTAAAAGTAAAGATACCTTAATAGAAAATGACTGAAGATAAAGTGAAAGTCACCCAGTAAAATACTACTTGAGTAAGTCTAAAAGTATTTGGTTTTAAATATACTTAAGTATCAAAAGTAAAAGTAAAAGTATAAATCATTTCAAATACCCTGTATTAAGCAAACCAGAAGGCACAAGTTTTCATGTTTTATTTATTTATAGATAGCCAGGGACACACTCCAACACTCAGACATAATATACAAACGAAGCATGTGTGTTTAGTGAGTCTGCCAGATCAGAGGCAGCAGGGATGACCAGGGATGTTCTTTTGATACGTGTGTGAATAGGACCATTTTCCCTGTCCTGCTAAGCATTCAAAATGTAAGAAGTACTTTTGGGTGTCAGGGAAGATGTATGGAGTAAAAATTATTTTATTTTCTTCGGGAATGTAATGAAGTAAAAGTAAAAGTTGTCAAAAATATAAACAGTAAAGTAAAGTACAGACACCCCAAAAGATCACGTAAGTAGTACTTCAAAGTATTTTTACTTAAGCACTTTACAACACTGGTTCTGTGAACCATGCTTGCATGATGAGTAACATTACCTGATATACATCTGAAGACTTGCAAGTAGCCTATGCTGGGCTAGCATACAAACTATGCTCGATATAAAGTGAGTAAGTAGCAATGTTTTCTAATCATGAGCAGGAGATGGTGCTTATTATAGTGATTCGATAATATTTCAGTCTCTACGTAGACGTTTATCGTTTAGTGCTTTGTCAATTAGGATACTAGTTATCATTGCACAGCTAACGAGAATGCTGAATTAATGCATACTTTCAGTGATAGCCTACATTTTACAGGTCATCCCAGTCACATTAGTTAAAGTCGCACACTAGCGACTCCTGTGGCGGGCCGGGCGCACTGCACGCTGACACAGTTGCCAGGTGTACGGTGTTTCCTCCGACACATTGGTGTGGCTGGCTTCCGTGTTAAGTGGGCATTGTGTCAAGAAGCAGTGCGGCTTGGTTGGGTTGTGTTTCGGGGGATGCACGGCTCTCGACCTTCGCCTCTCCCGAGTCCGTACGGGAGTTGCAGCCATGAGACAAGACTGCAACTACCAAAATGGATACCACGAAATTGCGGAGAAAAAGGGGTAAAAAAATAAAATAAAATAAAAAATAAAACATTTAAAGTGACTTGTGGCGGTCCCACCTCAAATGTGACTTAGAAGTGACTTTGATTAGTGTGCTTATGTAGCTACACTTTTGAGTATCTGTGTTCAATAGCACATACTGTTGCATGAGTCACACTATTAGCATACATTTTACATTTTACATACACTTAGGTTGGAGTCATTAAAACTCGTTTTTCAACCACTCCACACATTTCTTGTTAACAAACTATAGTTTTGGCAAGTCGGTTAGGACATCTACTTGTGCATGACACAAGTACATTTTCGAACAATTGTTTACAGACAGATTTTTTCACATATAATTCACAGTATCACAACTCCTGTGGGTCAGAAGTTTACATATACTAAGTTAACTGTGCCTTTAAACAGCTTGGAAATTTTCTGAAAATTATGTCTTGGCTTTTGAAGCTTCTGATAGGCTAATTGACATCATTTCAGTCAACTGGAGGTGTACCTGTGGATGTATTTCAAGGCCTACCTTCAAACTCAGTGCCTCTTTGCTTGACATCATTGGAAATCAAAAGAAATCAGCCAAGACCTCTGAAAATAATTTGTAGACCTCCACAAGTGTGGTTCATCCTTGGGAGCAATTTCCAAATGCCTAAAGGTACCACGTTCATCTGTACAAACAATAGTACACAAGTATAAGCACCATGGGACCACGCAGCAGTCATACCGCTCATCTCCTAGAGATGAACGTACTTGGGTGTGAAAAGTGCAAATCAATCCCAGAATAACAGCAAAGGACCTTGTGAATATGCTGGAAGAAACAGGTACAAAAGTATCTATATCCACAGTAAAACGAGTCCTATATCGACATAACCTGAAAGGCCACTCAGCAAGGAAGAAGCCACTGGTCCAAAACCGCCATAAAAAAAGCCAGACTACGGTTTGCAACTGCACATGGGGACAAATATCATACTTTTTGGAGAAATGTCTTCTGGTCTGATGAAACAAAAATAGAACTGTTTGGCCATAATGACCATCGTTATGTTTGGAGGAAAAAGGGGAGGCTTGCATGCCGAAGAACACCATCCCAACCATGATGGTGGCAGCCTGATGTTGTGGGGGTGCTTTGCTGCAGGAGGGACTGGTGCACTTCACAAAATAGATGGATTCATGAGGCAGGGAAATTATGTGGATATATTGAAGCAACATCTCAAGACATCAGTCAGGGAGTTAAAGCTTGGTCGCAAATGGGTCTTCCAAGTGGACAATGATACAAGCATACTTCCAAAATTGTGGCAAAATGGCTTAAGGACAACAAAGGCAAGGTATTGGAGTGGCCATACAAAGCCCTGACCTCAATCCCATAGGAAATTTGTGGGCAGAACTGAAAAAGCGTGTGTGAGCAAGGAGGCCTACAAACCTGACTCAGTTACACCAGCTCTGTCAGGAGGAATGGGCCAAAATGTATTGTGGAAAGCTTGTGGAAGGCTACCCAAAACGTTTGACCCAAGTTAAACAATTTATAGGCAATGCTACCAAATGCTAATTGAGTGTATGTTAACTTCTGTCCCACTGGGAATGTGATGAAAGAAATAAAAGCTGAAATAAATCATTCTCTCTACTATTATTCTGACATTTCACATTCTTAAAATAAAGTGGTGATCCTAACTGACCTAAGACAGGGAATCTTTACTAGGATTAAATGTCAGTAATTGTGAAAAACTGAGTTTAAATATATTTGGCTAAGGTGTATATAAAGTTCCCGACTTCAACTGTATATATCACCTCGGTGAATGTTGTGCTTATTCATGCATTGGCTGTTATGCTTTGTGTCATCTGCACATAGTCGTTATAGCATGGTTTCTATTATTGCTATTGCAAGAGCACACAGTGAGATTGTGGTGACTTAGAGGGCAACGCTAGCTATCCCTTCCACAGCATCTGCTGGAGCATCGCAGTACGACGGCACATCATTTTAGGATGGTAGTAAGCCAGTTTCTGTGCGTTATCATGCATGCGTGTGCAAAGTGCGTATGCAGTCATCTTATACCCTGATGCAGCTCACTGAGTGGGACTCATATCTACCAACTTGTGCTGGCCCAAAACTGTTGGTGCTACATGAAATGTTCAGCAGTCGAGCAGCGTGATATCTTGTGCTATTCGAATGGCGTTAGTCTGTCATCGGCTAAACATTACTGGGTCTTATCATCACTAAGCATATATTCACAGGAGTACAGCCTCCTGTTAAATTGATACTTCTGCCTAACCCTAACTTTTCGTCCTCAGATTTTAAGTTATCACCCTGGACCTTAGTGGAGAAGCTGCCGCTGTATAGCTGTGCGAATACTAATCAAGGCGTGCTATAGTTCCACTAGTAATCTATGGGGTCTATTTCTCTCTTTATCAGATCATTTATTTTTCTCTCTCGGCTCACAGGTTATATCGTTAGACATATCCTTCAGCTGAGTTAGATTATTTGTAGGTTTTGATTTTCAGCTCACTCTCACTGTGCATGCTGCAGATGCATCAGCTACTGCTGAACAATTCCAGAAGGCCATTGGGCTATTTAGAAAAGGTGGGTGCGTAGCTAACGTTTATTTGTGGTTTTGGGGGTTTGTTAGTAATACTGTGTTTTATGATATGTGATAGTACTGTACTGTATATCATGGGTGAGCTGTGCGCTCTGCAGTAGTCTAGTGTATGGTCTTCTCTCTGTACAATGTCTTCTGTTATATAACCACAAACGCCTTTTCTATTCCAAATTCAGTCAGGCATTTCAAAGAGTATGTCTCCGCTGTCAGTAGCACAAGTTTGAGATCCCATTAAGGCAATGGTGTTGAGTTTACATTACGTTTTTCCAGAGGCAGTCCATATGATGGCTTCAGGGGTTCTTCAGTCTGAATAAAGAAAATGTTCCTTCCCTTTAATTTTGCATGATCTCTTAAGTTCTGCTTGCAATATGGACTCTCGCATGTGGAACGTTGTTGTCATCACCAGAACTGACACCGCGTTGTCCTCTCTTTCATGTTATGCTGCCTGCATGCTGAGCACAGGCAGCACCAGGCGAACCTCTGTTCAACATTGATGCTGGCAACCAATGGCAAATACTGGAACTAATCACGGCTCTGGTTCCTTCATCAGTGCGTAGGGTTAGATCTGAGCTATTGGCGCCCAATTCTGCATCGGCGCTGCTACTTCTTCTCAGCTGATCCTGGCTTCACTCTGATCCTTTGATGCTACGATGTTACAATTGATTCATTCTAAGATTGTGAAACCTACCTGAGGTCTTGCAGTCTCGCAGTGCCAAAGGTTACCTATCACCCTCACTCTATACAAAAACTGGATTCACATTAAGTTAAGGAAAGGGTGTTCGGCTCGTACAATGATTTTTATTAGAGGCTGTTTGCTTATTGCTTATTGGGGCTTATTGCTTTCTACAGGTTTTTACAAGTTTATTAATCATTGCATGATCTCTCGATTTTTGGGGGGGATTTAACAATTTTGGACACTCACATGTTCACCGTGTTGGTTAAGCATTCCCAGACTGATAGGAAGAGTAAAGGTTTGCAGGTATCATATTGCTCAAACGAACACTGCTTTCTGTCCTCTCTTTCATGTTACGCAAACTGCAATGGCGACCACTGGTTACGCCGGGCAATCCATTATTCATTACTGATGCTGGCAAACCAATGACGAGATACTGGTTCTTCATCACGGCTCCGTCTCCTCTGCCAATGCTGCAGGCTATCTCCTGAGCTGTATGCAGCCCATTCACTTCACATTGGCGCTGCTTCAATGGCTTCTCAATCTGTCCCTGCATCCACACTGGAGATCATGGGCATTCCTTCGAACTCTATTAGATTAAAACGCCAAGGAGATTTTTTGATGCTAAAAGCGATGAGTTCATCTGAGAGTCCCATGCCTTATATAGGTCGCTATGTCGGCGTTCAGCCCACAGTCGATAGCATTGCTTTGGTGGTTATGGTAATAAGGTTCAGTGGGTATTAGCACAGGTGGTTGGCTGGGTGCACATTGCTTAGGTTGTGTGTTAGATGATAGATATTTCATGTAGACCCACAGATGATCGGGCTACTCCTATAGTTCAGTGAGAGCACCCGGCGGCGCACCTCTAGGGCGACTGGGTTCACACTGCTACGTTGGCAAGAAGCTCATCTTGCCTCAAGCGAGGGTACCCGGCGGCATGTTACGAGGAATAGGAGTCATACGTTGCCATAATGCCACACATGGTTAACATTCCCACATAGTATTAATTCTTGCGATGGCAGGTTTACTTTAACTGGTCTATTGATTATATCTAACCGGCGCTCTGGCGTAGCTACACGCAGTTGGCCATCGTAGGGTTCTGCTGTTTTAGGGGATTGGTATAGCTTACCACGCTCACTGCCTATAGGCTATTTTATATTGATGCTTTCCTTGGGCAGTGAGCTACTCTGAAGGAACAAAGCCTATACGCTAAGACTTGCATTATTCATTGCTTAATAAATTGTTAAACATATTTCTACGTGGCGGGCATTTTCTTTCTGAAATTAAGCTGAGCCTGTTCAGAAGGGAAACCCGAGTGACCCGCCTCAGGCTGACGCATCAGCTGAGATGACACCAATTAGAGGCTAGTTACAATCACACCTACCTTATTGGCGGTCTATTTAAGATGACAGGGTCTGCTCACTCATCCTACTGCCGCTTGCTGCTCCTGCTACTATGCGCTGGCTTCTTCCTCCCACCACCACCCCAGCATCCACCTGTTAGGTTCTGTGTTCCTGCCGTGGGGATTGGTATAGCTTGCAGCGCTCACTGCCTGTAGGCTATTTTATATTGATGCTTTGCTTGGGCGAATAGCTACCCTGAAGGAGCAGAGCCTAAACTTTCAAACTGACTCTGACACAGTCTTGTGGCACTCAGAAGCCCATGGCCCTGCATGGCATCAACTGCGCCACAAAAGCACAAGGGTCGCTACAGTTATCACAAAGTCAATCCAGGCAGATCCACTAATACATACATACACAGAGTAGCCAATGTACACCGAGAAAGGTGTTGCCACAGATGACTTCTCCCTCTTCAAACCCGGCCTGTTCAAGCCCAATGTATGCACACACAACAGGCTGTGACTGGAATGTACGCTGAACAAAAATATAAACGCAACATGCAACAATATCAAAGATTTCACTGAGTTTAACTGAGTAAGGAAATCAGTCAATTGAAATAAATTCATTGGGCCCTAATCTATGGATTTCACATGACTGGGAATACAGATATGCATCTGTTGGTCACAGATACCTTAATAAAAAGGTAGGGGCGTGGATCAGAAACCCAGTCAGTGTCTGGTGTGACCACCATTTGCCTCATGCAGCGCAGCACATGTCCTTCGCATAGAGTTGATCAGGCTTTTGATTGTGGCCTGTGGAATGTTGTCTCACTCCTCTTTAATGGCTATGCGAAGTTGCTGGATATTGGCGGGAACTGGAACACGTTGTCGTACACGTGGTCTGCGGTTGTGAGGCCGGTTGGACGTACTGCCAAATCCTCTAAAATTATTTTGGAGGTGGCAGAGAAATTAACATTAAATTCTCTGGCAACAGCTCCAGTGGACATTCCTGCAGTCAGCATGACAATTGCACTCTCCCCTAAAAACTTGAGACATCTGTGGCATTGTGTTGTTTGACACAACTGCACATTTTAGAGTGGACCTTTCTTGGCCCCAGCACAAGTTGCACCTGTGTAATGATCATGCTGTTTAACCAGCTTCTTGATATGCCACACCTCTCATGTGGATGGATTATCTTGGCAAAGGAGACATGCTCACTAACAGGCATGTAAACAACTTTGCACAACGTTTTCTATGAAATAAGCTTTTTGTGCGTAAGGAAGATGTGGTGAGATCTTTTATTTCAGCTCATGACAGATAGATGACAGATGACAGACTTTTGAATGTTTACATTCAGACATGTAATCGTCAGTCTTCAATCTTCCATCCTCTTCAATCAGCCCAGTCGACATTCACCAGGTGAACTAGTGGTAATTGAGGTACCAGTATACCTGCACCAAGCACAACAATGGCCTCTCATAAGGTCCCTCTTCTCCTCTAATGTGGCTTCCTGCCTTTGGCCTTAGCAACAGGGGATGCAAGTGGAGACTTGAACATTAACACATTTTCAAAAGGTTCTAAGATAATGAAAGATACCCCCCACCCCCTAACCTCCTCTAAAAGTAGTGTGGTGATAGTTAGCCAGCTTGTAACTTAACTCAGTGAGATCTTTAGAAGCCTGCATAATTGCACGCTGCTTTTGTTGCATAAGGGGAAAAGACATGCAGGGTTTAATTATGAGCAGAGAACAAAGGAAACATTGAGGGTTTTTCTTGTTTCACAGTACACTGTCGGTAATTCCTAGAATTTCAGCAAATATGTCTTTGTAAGGAAGCCCAGTTTCCAGGAGAAGCCCTTAATCCCCAACGTGCACAGATCTTTATGGTGATTGGTGTCTAGTTGGTTGCTGGAACAAAAACATCCAGATTTAGCTTTGTCCCCCTGGTGTAATGTATAGCTCATTCCACTGGCCGTACATGCCTCTCTGGGTCTCGCCTCAGACGACCTCCATTCATTGTGTTTGTTTATTCCTCCATCCTTATTTTTTTCGTATTACTGACAGTTTAGGACAGGATAGACCGGTCCCACTTTTTGACCTTAGGTAATGATGTCATTCCTATCATTTCAGCAACTATGTCTTTGTAAGAAAGCCCAGATTCCAGGAGAAGCCCATATACACCAATGTGTGCACAAGATTTTTATGGTGATTGACATGCAGATGGTCGTTGGAACTCAGGACGGGATAGAGGAGATTTGTGCTTTTACCTGAGGTACTGTCCTTCAAGTTCAAAGCGCTCATTGATGTGTGAGTTTTGTGTGTGTCTGCGTACATGTTTTTGTGTGTGTGTGTGTGTGTGGGTGTGTGTGTGTGTGTGTGCGTGCGTGCGTGCGTGCGTGCGTGCGTGCGTGCGTGCGTGCGTGCGTGTGTGTGTGTGTGTGTGTGTGTATGCGCGCGCGCGTGTGTGATCACACTCATTTTTATTCAGCATGTTTGTGGGATTCAAACAAGCCGAGAAACTTGATTCGGAGGGTTATCCCTCTTCACACCAATTGTGGATAATGTGATTTTATTAGATTAGTCTACTAAACAATAGATAGAAAGCAGTGAGGATAGGAGAGAGAGTTGGCTGCAGGCTGCAGGATTTGAGGCATTGTGTGTGAATATAATATTGAGTGAACAGTGAGGTGGGTTGGTGTATGGCTCAGTTCCATATGTGGCCAGTAGACAGAGGCAGTGTACCATCTGCAGCATAACAGCAGGGTCTTATTCATAAATGCAATTTGTAGCAAAATGTTTTGCAACAGCAAACAAAAACAAGCATTTCTTATTGGAAAACTATAGGTAGTTCCCTCCCTGTTTGTCTGTTTTCTTCAGTTTGGCTCCTAGTGAATAAGACCAAGGAATCTGTGTTAATTAGTGGCAATCAATCCCCTGAGACTGTCCTACCGGATTTATAATGTTAGCCAACCTAAAAAGCAGCCTCATGCCCCAAGCTTCTACACTCTCCTATGGTCTTTAGACCAACATGTTCAACTCTGGTTCATCCTTTGCCACGTGGTTAAATATCTTGTTGAAGCTTCAAAATGTCAAATGGCCCCTTGAAATACTTTTCTCACATCTGATATGGGACTCATTGGAGGGTAGTGTGTGTGTGTGTGTGTGTATGTGTGTGTGTATTGTCTGCGTGCATGTTTGTGTGTTAGAGAGATTGAGGTGTGTTTGTATGCCAGGGAGAGTGGCGTATGTGTGTGTGCTCTGCTAAATGCCCAGAGGACCAGATCAGTCAAATATAATGGGAAGACATCTGTTCTGCACCACCTCAGAAGTGTCCCAGTGGAGTCATTAACATGGACAACCCTGTTGAGGCAGTGTCTCTTCTGTCCACTAGAGGACTCTGAAGTTCTATTCTAAAACAATGGCTCTGTTACACTTGTTGAAACCTTCAGGCTACAACTTTTATTATAACATTGTCATAACAGCTGTTCTATTCTGCCATTGAGAGAGCGAGCACATCCACCAGTCCATTTATTTAGTACATTTCAAACACATTTTGGCCATAATACATATCCCAAAATAAAATGTACTACTTTAAGTTTCAGCACAAATATCTCAAATAAATTGTATATAAATATACATATACAGTACCAGTCCAAAATTTGGACCCACCGACTCATTCAAGGGTTTTTCTTTATTATTTACTATTTTCTACATTGTAGAGTAATAGTGAAGACATCAAAACGATGAAATTGTCATGGTTCCTCCTGGCACCAGAGGGCGGTAAAGACAATCCTAGAGACTTTTATTGGACTCGGGTGTGTCTTATTATTTCATGATTGTGTCCCTGTTAAAATAGGTGTGTTTTCTATGGTCCTTTGCAGAAGCTTGAATTGTTTACCGTGTGCATTCCTTTCCTTACTGAGTTTTCGAGACTTAGTGTTTGCTTTTTCAAGTGTACTGTGATCCTGTGGCTACCGTATCTCTGTAAAGTATTATGTTTATCCTTTATCACTGATTCCTTGTCTGGTTCTCTGCACCTGGGTCCAACCTTATCACGTCACAGAAATATGGAATAATATAGTAACCAAAAAAGTGTTCAACAAATCAAAATATATTTTATATTTGAGATTCTTCAAAGTAGCCACCCTTTGCCTTGATGACAGCTCTGCACACTCTTGAGCTTCACCTGGAATTATTTTCCAACAGTTTTAAAGGAGTTCTCACATATGCTGTGCACTTGTTGGGTGCTTTTCCTTCACTCTGCGGTCTAAATCATCCCAAACCATCCCAATTGGGTTGAGGTCAGGTGATTGTGGAGGCCAGGTCATCTGATGCAGCACTCCATCACTCTCCTTCTTGGTCACATAGCCCTTACACAGCCTGGAGCTGTGTTTTGGGTCATTGTCCTGTTGAAAAAACAATTATAGTCCCTCTAAGTGCAAACCAGATGGGATGGTGTATCACTGCAGAATGCTGTGGTTAAGTGTGCCTTGAATTCTAAATAAATCACTGACAGTGTCACGAGCAAAGCACCCCCACACCATCACACCTCCATGCTTCACGGTGGGAACCACATATGCGGAGATCATCTGTTCACCTACCCTGCGTCTCAAAAAGACATGGCGGTTGGAACCAAAAACCTCAAATTTGGACTCTTGAGACCAAAGGACAAATTTACACCAGGCCCATGCAAGTCTCTTCATCTTATTCGTGTCATTTAGTTGTGGTTTCTTTGCAGCAATTCAACCATGAAGCCCTGAAATATGGCTATCTTCTGTATACCAACACTACCTTGTCACAACACAACTGATTGGCTCAAACGCATTAAGAAGGAAAGAAATTCCACAAATTAACTTTTTAGCAAGGCACACCTTTTAATTGAAATGCATTCCAGGTGACTACCTCATGAAGCTGGTTGAGAGAATGCCAAGAGTGTACAAAGCTGTCATCAAATCAAAGGGTGACTGTAACGGATTTCCTCTTCGTCTGAGGAGGAGTAGCAAGGATCGGACCAATGTGCAGCGTGGTAAGTGTCCATAATGGGTTTTTAATAAATCAAAATGAACACAGAACAAAAATAACAAAACACGAACCAACAACCGAAACAGTCCCGTATGATGCAAACACTGAAACAGGAAACAACCACCCACAAAACACACTAGAAAACAGGCTACCTAAATATGGCTCCCAATCAGAGACAACGACTGACACCTGCCTCTGATTGAGAACCATACTAGGCCAAAACACATAGAAAATATAACAACAGAACAAAACATAGAAAAACAATAGAATAGAATGCCCACCCCAACTCACGCCCTGACCAACTAAAATAAAGACATAAAAAAGGTTTGAAGAATCTCAAATATAAAACATATTTTGATTTGTTTAACACTTTTTTTGTTTACTTTATGATTCCGTATATGTAATTTCATAGTTTTGATGTCTTCAATATTATTCTACAATGTAGAAAATTTGAAAAAATAAAGATACACCCTGTCACGCCCTGACCTTAGAGATCCTTTTTATGTCTCTATTTTGGTTTGGTCAGGGCGTGAGTTGGGGTGGGCATTCTATGTCTTGGTTCTATGTGGTCTATTTCTATGTGTTTGGCCGGGTGTGGTTCTCAATCAGAGGCAGCTGTCTATCGTTGTCTCTGATTGAGAACCATACTTAGGCTGCCCTTTGCCCTCTTTCTGTGTGGGACCTTGTTCTTTGTTTGTTTGCCGCTAGGTTGCCCAACGTAGCTGGTCGGTCGTCGTATTCTTTATTGTTTTGTTGTGTCGTAGTTTCACTTCGTGATTAAAATTATGTGGAACTCAAAGAACACTGCGCCTTGGTCTCATTCTTCCCAGGACGATCGTTACACACCCTTGAATGAGTAGGTGTGTCCAAACTTTTGATTGGTAATGTACGTTAGCAACATAGTTAGATAAGTTGTAAGCTTGTGTAGTGGTGCTTTGTAAACAAAAAGAGAGTAATGCATTGATCTATGGGACTTTAATGAGGACCAGCCAACCTTTTGATACAGGATGCAGTGGTGAGTAATAAAACTGTCACCAATGATAAAACAAATGACACTATGGTAGACAGCATCTAAAGGTTTAAGAGTAGTTGTTGCTGAAATTTGCTAAATGGGGTCACTATAATCAAGAACTGACAGAAAAGTCGACTGATCTGATTCCTGCTATTTAGGGAGAGGCTAGATGTATTTCTAATAAAGAAGCCCACTTTAAACCTTAGCTTTTTAACTAGCTCATCCGTATGTTTTTTAAACATTAAGTCATGTTTTAAAGCCAAATAATGTCAATAGGGACCAAGTTTGGATAAGATGGCATTGTAAGATGGCTTGTTCCAAGCTTTAACTTCCTGACTGATGTCTTGAGATGTTGCTTCAATATATACACATAATTTTCCTTCCTCGTGATGCCATCTATTTTCTGAAGTGCACCAGTCCCTCCTGCAGCAAAGCATCCCCACAACATGATGCTGCCACCCCCGTGCTTCACGCTTGGGATGGTGTTCTTCGGCTTGCAACCCTCCCCCTATTTCCTCCCAAAATAACGATGGTCATTATGGCCAAACTGTTCTATTTTTGTTTCATCAGACCAGAGGACATTTCTCCAAAAAGTACGATCTTTGTCCCTATGTGCAGTTGCAAACCATAGTCTGGATTTTTATGGTGGTTTTGGAGCAGTGGCTTCTTCCTTGCTGAGCGGCCTTTCAGGTTATGTTGATATTGGACTCGTTTTACTGTGGATATAGATACTTTTGTACCTGTTTCCTCCAGCATATTCACAAGGTCCTTTGCTGCTGTTCTGGGATTGATTTGCACTTTTCACACAAGTACGTTCATCTCTAGGAGACAGAACGCGTCTCCTTCCTGAGCGGTATGACGGCTACGTGGTCCCATGGTGTTTGTACAGATGAACGTGGTACCTTCAGGCGTTTGGAAATTGCTCCCAAGGATGAACCAGACATGTGGAGGTCTACAATTTTATTTTCTGGGGTCTTGGCTGATTTCTTTTGATTTCCCCATGATGTCAAGCAAAGAGGGACTGAGGTTGAAGATAGGCCTTGAAATACATCCACAGGAACACCTCCAATTGACTGAAATTATGTCAATTAGCCTATCAGAAGCTTCTAAAGCCATGACATAATTTTCTGGAATTTTCCAAGCTGTTTAAAGGCACAGTCAACTTAGTGTATGTAAACTTCTGACCCACTGGAATTGTGATACAGTGAATTATATGTGAAATAATCTGTCTGTAAACAATTGTTGGAAATATGACTTGTGTCATGCACAAAGTAGAACCGACTTGCCAAAAATATAGTTTGTTAACAAGAAATTTGTAGAGTGGTTGAAAAACGAGTTTTAATGACTCAACCTAAGTGTATATAAACTTCCGACTTCAGCTCTATGTCTGGTAAGACAAGGGGTGGGGGTGTGTCTATTTGTCAATAATAGCTGGTGTGTGATGTCTAATAATAAAGAAGTCTCGAGGAATGGCTCGCCTGAGGTAGTGTGGTCTACAGCTTATCATGAGGTACTCTATCTACCAGGAGAGTTTTCATCTATATTATTTATTTATTTACCACCACAAACCGATGCTGGCACTAAGACCGCACTCAACAAGCTGTATAAGGCCATAAGCAAACAAGAAATGCTCATCCAGAAGCGGCGCATCCTAGTGGCCGAGGACTTTAATGCAGGCAAACTTAAATCCGTTTAACCTAATTTCTATCAGTGCAAACAGAGTGAAAAAAGACCACCTTTACTCCACACACAGAGACGCATACAAAGCTCTCCCTCGCCCTCCATTTGGAAAATCTGACCATAATTCTATCCTCCTGATTCCTGCTTACAAGCAACAACTAAAGCATGAAGTACATGTAACTCGCTCAATACGGAAATGGTCAGATGACGCGGATGCTATGCTACAGGACTGTTTTGCTCGCACAGACTGGAAACAAGCAAAACGTCAATACAGGACTAAGATTGAATCCTACTACACCGGCTCTGATGCTAATTGGATGTGGCAGGGCTTACAAACTATTACGGACTACAAAGGGAAATCCAGCCGCGAGATGCCCAGTGACACGAGCCTACCAGATGAGCTAAATGCCTTTCATGCTCGCTTCGAGGCAAGCAACACTGAAGCATGCATGAGAGCACTAGCTGTTCCGGACGACTGTATGATCACGCTCTCCGTAGCCGATGTGAGCAAGACCTTTAAACAGGTCAACATTCACAAGGCTGCGGATTACCAGGACGTGTACTCAGAGCATGTGCGGACCAACTCGCAAGTGGCTTTTCAACTTCTCCCTGACCGAGTCTGTAATACCTACACTACAGTTCAAAAGTTTGGGGCCACTTAGAAATGTCATTGTTTTTTAAAGAATAGCATATTTTTGGTCCATTAAAATAACATCAAATTGATCAGACAGTGTAGACATTGTTAACGTTGTAAATGACTATTGAAGCTGGAAACGGCAGATTAAAAAAATTAAAAAATAAAATGTAATATCTACATTTGAAGTCGGAAGTTTACATACACTTAGGTTGGAGTCATTAAAACTCGTTTTCCAACCACTCCATAAATTTCTTGTTAACAAACTATAAGAAATAAAATCTGAAATAAATAATTCTTGTAACGGCTGTCGTCCTCCTCTGATGAGGAGAAGCGAGAAGGATCGGAGGACCAACATGCAGCGTGGTAAGTGTCCATAATGTTTATTTAAAGACATAAACTGAACACTACAAAATACAAAACAAGAAACGTGAAACGAACGAAACCGAAACAGTACCGTGTGGCGACAAACACTAACACGGAAACAAACACCCACAAACAAAAAGTGAAACCCAGGCTACCTAAGTATGATTCTCAATCAGGGACAACGATTGACAGCTGCCTCTGATTGAGAACCATACCAGGCCGAACTCAAAACCCCAACATAGAAAAACACACAGACTGCCCACCCCAACTCACGCCATGACCATACTAAATAAAGACAAAACAAAGGAAATTAAGGTCAGAACGTGACAATTCTCTACTATTATTCTGACATTTCACATTCTTAAAATAAAGTGGTGATCCTAACTGACCTAAGACAGGGAATTTTTAATAGGATTAAATGTTAGGAATTGTGAAACTGAGTTTAAATCTATTTGGCTAAGGTGTATGTAAACTTCCGACTTCAACTGTACATAGGCGTACAGAGGCCCATTATCAGCAACCATTACTCCTGTGTTCCAATGGCACGATGTGTTAGCTAATACAAGTTTATTATTTTAAAGGCTAATTGATCATGAGAAAACCCTTTTGCATTTATGTTCGCACAGCTGAAAACTGTAGTTCTGATTAAAGAAGCAATAAAACTGGCCTTCTTTAGACTAGTTGAGTATCTGGAGCATCAGCATTTCTGGGTTCGATTACAGGCTCAAAATTGCCAGAAACAAAGCCCTTTCTTCTGAAACTGGTCAGTCTATTCTTGTTCTGAGAAATGAAGACTATTCCATGCGAGAAATTGCCAAGAAACTGAAGATCTCGTACAACGCTGTGTACTACTCCCTTTATAGAACAGAGCAAACTGGCTCTAACCAGAATTGAAAGAGGAGTGGGAGGCCCCGGTGCACAACTGTGCAAGAGGACAAGTACATTAGAGTGTCTAGTTTGAGAAACAGACGCCTCACAAGTCCTCAACTGGCAGCTTCATTAAATAGTACCCGCAAAACACCAGTCTCAACGTCAACAGTGAAGAGGCGACTCCGGGATGCTGGCCTTCTAGGCAGAGGTCCTCTGTCCAGTGTCTGTGTTCTTTTGCCCATCTTAAAATTATTATTATTTGAGATGTCAGTCTGAGATATGGCTGTTTCTTTGCAACTCTTCCTAGAAGGACAGCATCCCGGAGTCGCCTCTTCACTGTTGACGTTAAGACTGGTGTTTTGCGGGTACTCTTTTATTGCTTCTTTAATCAGAACAGTTTTCAGCTGTGCTAACATAATTGCAAAAGGATTTTCTAATGATCGATTAGCCTTTTAAAATGATAAACTTGGACTAGCTAACCCAACATGCCATTGGAACACAGGAGTGATGGTTGCTGATAATGGGCCCCTGTACACCAATGTAGATATTCCATTAAATATCTGCCGTTTCCAGCTACAATAGTCATTTACAACATTAACAATGTCTACACTGTATTTCTGATCAAGTTGATGTTTTTTTAATGGGCAAAAAATGTGCTTTTCTTTTAAAAACAAGGACTTTTCTAAGTGATCCCAAACTTTTGAATAGTAGTGTACATGTAAGCAGACGACCATTGTCCCTGTGCCCAAGAAAGCGAAGGTAACCTGCCTAAATGATTACTGCCTCATAGCACTCAAGTTGGTACTATGAATTGCTTTGAAAGGCTGGTTGTAGCTCACATCAACAGCATCATCCGGAAACCCTAGACCCACTCCAATTACATACCCTGCATTGCTTTACATACCCTGCATTGCTCATCTCATATGTATGGACTGTGCACTGTACCATCTACTGCATCTTGCCTATGCCGTTCTGTACCATCACTCATTCATATATCTTTATGTACATATTCTTTATCCCTTTACACTTGTGTGTATAAGGTAGTAGTTGTGGAATTGTTAGGTTAGATACTTGTTGGTTATTACTGCATTGTCGGAACTAGAAGCACAAGCATTTCGCTACACTCGCATTAACATCTGCTAACCATGTGTATGTGACAAATAAAATTTGATTTGATTTGAATTGGCATTCCGCCCCAACAGGTTCACAGATGACGCAATCTCAATCGCACTCCACACTGCCCTTTCTCACCTGGACAAAAGGAACACCTATGTGAGAATGCTGTTCATTGACTACAGCTCAGCGATCAACACCATAGTGCCCACAAAGCTCATCACTAAGCTAATGTCCCTGGGACTAAACACCTCCCTCTGCAACTGGATCCTGGACTTCCTGATGGGCCTCCCCCAGGTGGTGAGGGTAGGCAACAACCTATCCTCATCACTGGGGCCCCTCAGGGTTGCATGCTTAGGTCCCTCCTGTACTCTCTGTCCACCCACGACTGCGTGGCCAAGCACGACTCCAACACCATCGTTAAGGTTGCTGATGACACAACCTTGTAATAAATAATGTGGAAATTGAGAAAGTTGAGATGACTAAACTGCTTGGAGTAACCCTAGATTGAAAACTGTCATGGTCAAAACATATTGATGTAGTAGTAGCTAAGATGGGGAGAAGTCTGTCTTATAATAAAGCGATGCGCTGCCTTCTTAACAACACTATCAACAAGGCAGGTCTTAAAGGCCCCAGTTTTGTAGCACCTTGGCTACTGTTCAGTCATGTGGTCAGGTGCAACAACAGACAGAGGAGCCTCTTAAAGAAGAAGTTACAGGTCTGTGAGAGCCAGAAATCTTGCTTGTTTGTAGGTGACCAAATACTTATTTTCCACCATAATTTGCTAATAAATTCATAAGAAATCCTACAATGTGATTTTCTGGATTTCTTTTCCTCATTTTGTCTGTCATAGTTGAAGTGTACCTATGATGAAAATTACAGGCCTCTCTCATCTTTTTAAGTGGGAGAACTTGCACAATTGGTGGCTGACTAAATACTTTTTTGCCCCACTGTACTAGGCGGTGTCAGAGGAAGGCCCAAAAAATTGTCAAAGACTCCAGTCACCCAAGTCATACACTGTTCTCTCTGCTACTGCACGGCAAGCGGTACCGGAGCGCCAAGTCTAGGTACAAAAGGTTCCTTAACGGCTTCTACCCTAAGCCATAAGACTGCTGTATAATTCATCAAATCGCCACTCATACTATTTACATTGACACCCCCCTTTGTTTTTACACTGGTGCTACTCTCTGTTTATTATCTATGCATAGTCACTTTACCCCTACCTACATGTACAAATTACCTCGACTAACCTGTACCCCCGCACATTGACTCTGTACCGGCACCCCTTGTATATAGCCTCATTATTGTTATTACATTGTGTTACTTCTTTTTTATTTTTTTACTTTAGTTTATAAAGTAAATATATTCTTAACTCTATTTCTTGAACTCCATTGTTGGTTGAGGGCTTGACTAAGTAAGCATTTCACGGTAAGGTCTACACCTGTTGTATTCGGCGCACTTGACAAATACGATTTGATTTGACTGAATTTGAGAGGTAAACATTTCTCCAACCTCATTCTTCAGCATTGTGTGTCAGGGCTACCATTATGTTACATTAAGACTAAGGAGTGTACGACTAAGTTGAAACATTATTATGTTACACAATATCAGATGCGTAACTTCCTGTACAGAAAGACACCCTTTCCTCTTATCACAGCGTCCCTTGCTGATGGATCACTAAGATTTCCTCCGTCAGTGTACAGCCTGAGAGTGAAAATGAAATTTCAGTTAGACCCTTCTTACTATTTCTTGTTATGTCTACCTTTTTTGGACTAAATTATATTTTAAATTGGTTCCAAATTGCAATCACTGTAGACCTGTGTGAACCAATTAGCCTGGTAATTAACCTGGCAAGCATGATTATGTAAATATTTAGATTAATCACTGTGGTGCTGAATTTTGAAAGGAGGCTGTCAGATAGTTTCATGATATTTACTTGAAGTACATGTAACCAGCAAAGTAATAGTGCAGACCGTAGGAAAAGTGATTTGATTGTCTTTTGATGTCACGGTCAACCATCACACATCTATAAGACAAAGACAAAAACATGAACGAAATAAAATAGTACTGTCATGGTTCCTCCGGGCACCAGAGGGCGGAAGAGACCGCCCTAGAGACTTTCTTTGTTACTCAGGTGTTACTTATGATGTCCCTTTTAAAAGGGTTTTTCTCTAATCCTTGTTTGCAGAAGCTTGGTTTATCAGTATTACTGTGATCCTGCTGTTACCTTATTTTCAGTGTAGTATTTACGTTTATCCTAAACCATTGATTCCTCGCATGGTCCATTCTCTGCACCTGGGTCCAACCCCACCACGTCACAAGTGCATACCATCATTGATTGACGAATGACTACAATTAAGGTCAAGTAGCAGTCTTGACACCATATTGATAGACAAAATATTCTCTCATGACACAGCCTACAAGGCAGCATCCTGACTTTTGACCTCTTGCCTAGTTAAATAATTGTTTTTAACGCCTCTTAGGCTGCTATTGAATCTGATCACCCTGGCAAGAATAGAGCTCACGCCCTGGATCATATCCATCAGCCGATAAGGCACTTTGACTGCTAATATGCCTGCAAGGAACTTTGCTCATTAAACAGCCTACAAGGGAGCATCCTGACTTATGGGCCTCTGAGGCTGCAATTGAATCTGATCAAGCTCTGAGGTTGAAAGCTAATCTGATCATCCTGTCAGGAATGGAGCTCTATAAATGGTAATATTATCCACAAAACAAGTGTCCCTTGTATTTATACACATATCAGTTATGCAAGCTAACAATCAGCATAGATACAGTGTTGTGAAAAAGTATTTGCCCCCTTTCAAATTTTCTCTACTTTTGCATATTTTTTATGCTGAAATTTGTCAGATCCTCAACAATAACCTAATATTAGATAAAAGGAACCTGAATTAACAAATAAAACAAACTTATTTCATAAACAAAGTTATGCAACACCCAATGACCCTGTACAAAAAAGTAATTGCCCCCTTACACTCAATAACTGGTTATGTCACCTTTAGCTGCAATGACTCCAACCAAACGCTTCCTGTAGTTGTTGATCAGTCTCTAACGTCGCTGTGGAGGAATTGTGGCCCACTCTTCCACGCAGAACTGTTTACACTCAGCGACATTTGTGGGTTTTCAAGCATGAACTGGTCGTTTCAAGTCCTGCCACAACATCTCAATTGGGATTAGCTCTGGACTTTGACTAGGCCATTCCATAACTTCATATTTGTTGCTTTTTAGCCATTTTCATGTAGATTTGATTGTGTGTTTTGGATCGTTGTCTTTCTGTATGACCCAGCTGCACTTCAGCTCAGACAGATGACCTGACATTCTACTGTAGAACATTATTCCAAGAGTCTTGATGATCATCCAGGTGATTCCATGTGTTTTTAGGCTAACTTGAGTCAACTTTTTGGATGAGATGGGTCCCATTATGCATCTCTGCCACCACACATACATTTATTTGTAAGGGGCCCTCAGTCGAACAGTGAATTTCAAAGAATATCCCTTTGAGCATGGTGAAGTTATTAATTACACTTTGGATGGTGTATCAATACACCCAGTCTCTATAACGATACAGGCATCCTTCCTCTCCCGGAGAGGAAGGAAACCGCTTAGGGATTTCACCATGAGGCCAATGGTAACTTTAAAACAGTTACAGAGTTTAATGGCTATGATAGAAGAAAGCTGAGGATGGATCAACAACATTGTAGTTACTCCACAATACTAGCCTAATAGACAGTGAAAAGAAGGAAGCCTGTACTGAATACAAATATTCCAAAACATGCATCCTGTTTGCAACAAGGCACTAAAGTTGGTCTGAATGCAAAGTGTTATGTCTGCATCATGTTATGGGTATGTGTGTAATCGTTAAGGACTATGGAGTTTTTCAGGATTAAAAAATAAACGGAATAGAGCTAAGCATAGGCTAAATCCTAGAGGAAATCCTGGTTCAGTCTGCTTACAACCAGACACTGGAAGATGAATCACCTTTCAGTAGGACAATAAGGAGCATCAAACTCATCATTGTGCACTTTCACCACCTCATATAATGTATTTAATCTGTAGCCTAATAAACTGCATGGTTTCCCGAGTCGTAGTGGGAGAACCACGCACCATATCACCGCGTGACTCCACGTTGACTTCGCTATGATGGTTATTATATCAATATTTGTGCATTTGTCGCATAATAATTTTTTTACCGACACAAGATCCCACCATGTCGAACGAACAAATTATCTGTCGGCATTTATTACATTTTACCTAAACATCTTGTTTCCATCACAGCTGTCATGTCTTTTTTATATACGGTATGTCTTTACTCACATATAAACTCTGGATGGAAACGTGGGTATTGACACAGAACACCGCACCTTGAAAGTGGGAGTATTTCAAGCGATGTGCAGTTCGCGAACTATTCGTTATTTTTGAACGACTCTTTCACTGACGAGAGTCATGATTCGTTTTTCTGAGTGACTCGTTCATTTTAGTATTTTGTTTGGCATGTTGGTGCTAACCACAATACATCGTAAAGCAGGATTAATATACGCCCCTGCGGCTCCAGAGACATGCAACTGAATGTCATATACGCGCAGAAAAATGTATCATGAGCATAGAGAAGAAAAATACATGATAATTGATCGCATTGTGCAAGAATGACTGCAATTAATTATTAAATGTTATGGACACAGCTTTGTAGAACCAAAACATACACAGCCTCTGCTCAATAAACTCGATAATGAATCGTTTGGGGGGCTGCAGTTCGCGAACGAATGCTTATCACCTTGCCTGGCTACCCAGGGACGTTAGTTTATTTTCCGCAATGAGAAGTATGTAGCAAACGCCTGAAGCGGAAAATGTAGTGCGATTTGTCTGGCCACTTTTCACCCTCACAGCAGTCAAGCAATACGTTCCTCCAAGAGTCGTTCGCAATCTAGTCCGGTTCGGGCAACAACTAGACCTCGTTCAAAATGTATCAAGAAGTAATCTTATTTGTATGTCATGCAATCAACAAATGTATATTGTCTCAGTCACAAATGACAGCTCCAATAAGCCTTCCATGGTGAGTAAAGGCTCGTAGAATCATGTCTCACGAGTTTAAAGTTCATCGTTCGCTGGTACATGTAGGGCGTCCTCCATGCCCTGGTCATTACTGACTTAAATGAGTCGAAAAGATCCGAGTCAGTAAAAAGAGCCTAACTTCCCATTACTAGTATTTTCGTGCACAACCAATACGCTTTTGTGGTAAAATCGAAAAAGACGAATCGCGGCTTCGGGACTAATATGATTGGATACGATGTTTACCCGAAGTACGGGTGTATTCATTACGGAAACCGTTTACCATTGAATAACCAAACGGAAGCAAACATATAAAAACTAGAATATCTATTGGACAAAAGCAGGTATGTCCCGCCCCGTTTTTTCCCGCTTGCTTCCGCCAAAGAAACGCGTTGCAACATAATCGGTGTATTTAAAATGTCCAAGGTGGTACACACCTTCAATGACAATGCCACCTGTCAAAAACGTTTGTCAGACAGGCCGAGTATATGGCAGAGAGCGGACGGTAAAAATAATCTAGCTAGGACAGCTCATTGAAGTCGTGTAGCTAGCTAACTCTATTCTAACGGCCGCAGATATCTCAACACATATATATTAGCTAGCAAGTTTATATCACATTTGCCTAGCTAGGACTAGACATAATCTTGACTTTAGCCAGCTAACGTTACAGTATAGCTAGCTAGGTGGTACGCGACGTAACTAGCTACTAGCTTCACTAGTTAGCTGGCTTCCCGGCCTAGCTGTGCAATTTACGTGTTGCATCAAGCTGTGTCGGTGTCAAAAGTAGCTAATAATAGTTACTTGACAGATCACTGCACCCTGAATCGCAAACTTGTGCTTAAGACTGGTGATGGACTTTCTTGCTGGCTGCATTGGAGGTAAGTCTGATTTGAAACACACAGTTTTCTAGCTAACTACTAGTACTGCAGCCAATGTTGGAAGGCTAGCTAACACATCCCGTGTCTGTCTGGTTAGTGGTTAAATTCGCCGATTAAACTCAACCCCATGATCGAGTTTAGTCGGCAAGTGATGTCTGTAGCCATACCCACACACGCTAGGCTCTGCGTCACAAGCTGTCGCCTTACTGTAACTATGTCATCTAGCCATCGTCACACCTACCAATCACACACATGTACTTGGTCTAAAACCGAAAGTGCTATTTGAGAAATGAATTCTTACATCCTGTAGCTTAGACAATGTTGACATTGACATTGTGAAACTCTCGACTTGTTCACCTCACCCGGCTTACTAGCATTGTATGATGCAATCCGATTCCGCGATATCAACCACACTTTTGTTCTTGGCGAAAGTCGGCACACAAGCCTAGGAACATTCTCCAAATTCTATCTCGCAATGGAAAACACGTGACATCATTATAGCTGTCTGGAACTATTCAGACAATGCATTGAAAACAATCACTCCGTGTCTTATTGTAACATCACCAGTGCGTGACTTGCACTGAAATAGGCGTCAGTACTCATTTTGGATGCTGGTACAGTTTATATTTAGGTGCAGGAGCGCCACAATACTTTTGAGCGAGTACTATTCTATAAGAGAAACAAGAGCTCAAGCAGTATAACATTTTAGGTACACAGCTCCGGTGAGCTCCTTCCCAAGTCAATCACTGCATAACTGAAATAGCTAACAATATCAATGTAAAACCTAAAGATACTGTACCCTCTCCTGCTTGCCATTTTCTGTTCAGCTATTACATTCCACTCCTGTCATTTGATGTTGAATGTTAGCTAAAAAGAATGTAGGCTACAGTTAGTCTGGGTACCAGTCTGTGAATAGTTGGTAGACATGACAATTGTTGTAATGTAGATATATTTGGAAGTCAGGTTGGTGCAAGTCATGTTGAGTCTGCTATCTGGTGTCAGAACAAAGTAGCTCCTTATGCTATGTCAGAAAAGCGGCGTATGTGGGGTTATGGGTATTTCATAGTTAGCCCTTATTTGGTTATCTGATTCTAGTCGTCTTCAATGTAGCCTTGGTAATATTCTTTTAAATGAGATTAGTTTCTAGGTGGTCAGATCATAAAGTAAGTGGATGGCCCTGCTCTCCAGGAAGACCACGTGTATGTTGTTGAAAGCAAAAAGTATATTTCTTCCCTGGTGAAAGGATTTATGATGAATGATACGTCTGTGGTTTCAGTTACTGCTCCATCAACAGACAAAACTAATAGATCTACTGTGAAAAGGAGAGGCATCCGCACACACCCCTTCACAGACCAATCACACTTTCCCTCCCACTGTCACGGATCTGCTGTGGAGTGGCTTGGTGTACTTGTAAACCCGTAAGGGAGGGACCCGCATGCTCAACGTGAGTGGAATGGCAGGAAAAGCCTGACTCGACTCAGAGGGCAACTTTAGTATTATATGAAAGTGTTGGCCTATCAGGCCGACTATTTAGAGCTGAGCCATAAGCATACATGGGGTGTAAACTAACCTTCATGTTGGCACCAAATGTTCCATAACAATACCGTTCTAATTGGAATTACGACTGGAACTGTTGGTGCCAACATGGCACCCTCCAAAAATGATGCCAAGCCTCTGAGCATTTGTCAATCAGTTCCACTGACATCTCCCACCATTTCCAGGAAACTCTTTGCAGTAGACCTTCAAAGCAATCAAAGGTGACTGTAGGCAGGACTCTGCAGTGTGACCGTTTTACCTGCATATGCGCCTAAATATTTCGCTGTGCAACCTGGATTTTTTATTTATTTAGTAGCACCAGCACACCTAGAAAAATATTTTGCTGTGCTCCTAAATTTCTTTGTGTGCGCCTACATTTTTCAACTTAGGCGCACACATGCTCCTTGTAAAGAAAGGTCAGCGTAGAGCCCTGATAGGGAAATGAATAACTTACTTTGTTACCTTGTACCACGAAGACACAGTCCTTTGCATAATACTGTACCACTGCAAATTCTAAGTAGAAACAAAAAGTGAAAGAAATAGCTAAACTTGCAAACTGCCCAGGTACTGGTAGTTTGTTCCACTGTAGCTACTGTGGTATTAATACCTAAGCTATTACAAAATATTACCATAATTGTCCCTTCCCTGCCTGTTCACAAAGACACAAATCATGGTTGTAGTTTCGCTGAGGTCGGGGTGTTGACTTGTGATCCCCTTGTAACCAACACATGCCTACTGCTGTTTTTTAACTGGCTTACAGAAGTGGCCTGGCTCTTATTGGCTGGCTGGGCCCAGGCCTCCCACTGTTACACAGCAGGTGCTGCTTAGTTAGCATGAGCCTAGCTGTTCTAGCCAGTCCAGAGAGGCACAGACCGACCACAGACCGATGGCCAGTAACCAGAGCTCTGAAAACTGTTTGGGTTGTGGCTTTCTCATGGGGCCATGCTGGTCCACAAGACATTTCATTTCAGAATGTTATTGTTTAGGAACGGTTGGTGCCAATATGGAGGATAGTCTGCCAAACTCTGTAGGCCTATATCAAGGCCTATAGCAGGGCAGTTGCTGTCAGGGCCCAGGGCTGAGGTTTCACTCTAGTCAGAGCCAGGGGAGGAGAGGGCTTGTATTAGGTAAGGTTACACCAAAATACCAGAGTCAGTAGTGAGAGGTCTCAAACTGGCATCGGAACAAGGGTAGGATTGGGTACTCCTAAACACCTGTTATGTAGGCTAACTTGTAGAGCAGTCATCCGGACTATTCCTGAAGAATCACGCTCTCTCCCCAGTGGCCTTGCCAGGTATTAGTCAGCACTTTCTAGATCCATATAGCGTCACTGTCTCAGACCTGGGTTCACATCCTACCATACCTTTGTCTGTACATTATTCCTTGAAGCTATTTTATCGCCCCCAGAAACGTCCTTTTACTCTCTGTTCTAGACGTTCTAGACGACCAATTCTCATAGCTTTTAGCCGTACCCTTATCCTACTCCTCCTCTGTTCCTCTGGTGATGTAGAGGTGAATCCAGGCCCTGCAGTACCTAGCTCCACTCCTATTCCCCAGGCGCTCTCTTTTGATGACTTCTGTAACCGTAATAGCCTTGGTTTCATGCATGTTAACATTAGAAGCCTCCTCCCTAAGTTTGTTTTGTTCACTGCTTTAGCACACACTGCCAACCCGGATGTTTAGCCGTGTCTGAATCCTGGCTTAGAAAGACCACAAAAATTCTGACATTTTCATCCCCAACTACAAGATTTTCAGACAAGATAGAACGGCCAAAGGGGGCGGTGTTGCAATCTACTGCAAAGATTGCCTGCAGAGTTCTGTTTTACTATCCAGGTCTGTTCCCAAACAATTTGAACTTCTACTTTTAAAAATCCACTCTCTAAAAAACAGTCTCTCACCGTTGCCGCCTGCTATGACCACCCTCTGCCCCCAGCTGTGCTCTGGACACAATATGTGAACTGATTGCCCCCCATCTATCTTCAGAGCTCGTGCTGCTAGGCGACCTAAATTGGAACATGCTTAACACCCCAGCCATCCTACAATCTAAGCTTGATGCCCTCAATCTCACACAAATTATCAATGAACCTACCAGGTACCACCCCAATTCCGTAAACACGGGTACCCTCATAGATATCATCCTACCAACTTGCCCTCCAAATACACCTCTGCTGTTTTCAACCAAGATCTCAGTGATCACTGCCTCATTGCCTGCATCCGTAATGGGTCAGCGGTCAAACGACCTCCACTCATCACTGTCAAACGCTCCCTGAAACACTTCAGCGAGCAGGCCTTTCTAATCGACCTGGCCGAGGTATCCTGGAAGGATATTGATCTCATCCCGTCAGTAGAGGATGCCTGGATATTTTTTTTAAATGCCTTCCTCACCATCTTGAATAAGCATGCCCCATTCAAGAAATTTAGAACCAGGAACAGATATAGCCCTTGGTTTCTCCTGACCTGACTGCCCTTAACCAACAGAAAAACATCCTATGGCGTTCTGCATTAGCATCGAACAGCCCCGTGATATGCAACTTTTCAGGGAAGCTAGAAACCAAATATACACAGGCAGTTAGAAAAGCCAAGGCTAGCTTTTCAAGCAGAAATTTGCTTCCTGCAACATAAATTCAAAAAAGTTCTGGGACACTGTAAAGTCCATGGAGAATAAGAACACCTCCTCCCAGCTTCCAACTGCACTGAAGATAGGAAACACTGTCACCACCGACAAATCCACTATAATTGAGAATTTCAATAAGCATTTTTCTACGGCTGGCCATGCTTTCCACCTGGCTACCCTACCCCGGTCAACAGCACTGCCCTCCCCTCTGCTACTCGCCCAAGCCTTCCCCATTTCTCTTTCTCCCAAATACAGTCAGCTGATGTTCTGAAAGAGCTGCAAAATCTGGACCCTTACAAATCAGCCGGGCTAGATAAATCTGGACCCTTTCTTTCTATCTGCTGAAATTGTTGCCACCCCTATTACTAGCCTTTCAACCTCTCTTTCGTGTCGTCTGAGATTCCCAAAGATTGGAAAGCAGCTGCGGTTATCCCCCTCTTCAAAGGGGGGGACACTCTTGACCCTAACAGCTACAGACCTATATCTATCCTACCCTGCCTTTCTAAGGTCTTCGAAAGCCAAGTCAACAAACAGATTACCGACCATTTCGAATCCCACCATACCTTCTTCGCTATGCAATCTGGTTTCAGAGCTGGTCATGGGTGCACCTCAGCCACGCTCAAGGTCATAAATGATATCTTAACCGCCATCGATAGGAAACAGTACTGTGCAGCCGTATTCATTGACCTGGCCAAGGCTTTTGATCTGTCAATCACCACATCCTCATCGGCAGACTCGACAGCCTTGGTTTCTCTAATGATTGCCTCGCCTGGTTCACCAACTACTTCTCTGATCGAGTTCAGTGTGTCAAATCGGAGGGTCTGTTGTCCGGGCCTCTGGCAGTCTCTATGGGGGTGCCACAGGGTTCAATTCTTGGACCGACTCTCTTCTCTGTATACATCAATGATGTCGCTCTTGCTGCTGGTGATTCTCTGATCCACCTCTACGCAGACGACACTATTCTGTATACTTCTGGCCCTTCTTTGGACACTGTGTTAACAACCCTCCAGGCGAGCTTCAATGCCGTACAACTTTCCTTCCGTGGCCTCCAATTGCTCTTAAATACAAGTAAAACTAAATGCATGCTCTTCAACCGATCGCTGCCTGCACCTGCCCGCCTGTCCAACATCACTACTCTGGACGGCTCTGACTTAGAATATGTGGACAACTACAAATCCTAGATGTCTGGTTAGACTGTAAACTCTCCTTCCAGACTCACATCAAACATCTCCAATCCAAAGTTAAATCTAGAATTAGCTTCCTATTCCGCAACAAAGCATCCTTCACTCATGCTGCCAAACATACCCTTGTAAAACGCATCCTACCAATCCTCGACTTCGGTGATGTCATTTACAAAATCGCCTCCAAAACCCTACTCAATAAATTGGATGCAGTCTATCACAGTGCCATCCGTTTTGTCACCAAAGCCCCATATACTACCCACCACTGCGACCTGTACACTCTCGTTGGCTGGCCCTTGCTTCATACTCATCGCCAAACCCACTGGCTCCAGGTCATCTACAAGACCGCTAGGTAAAGTCCCCCCTTATCTCAGCTCGCTGGTCACCATAGCACACCTACCTGTAGCACGCGCACAGCAGCGTACAGTGGGGTAGAACAAGTATTTGATACACTGACGATTTTGCAGGTTTTCCTACTTACAAAGCATGTAGAGGTCTGTATTTTTTATCATAGGTACACTTCAACTGTGAGAGAAGGAATCTAAAACAAAAATCCAGAAAATCACATTGTATGATTTTTAAGTAATTAATTTGCATTTTATTGCATGACATAAGTATTTGATACATCAGAAAAGCAGAACTTAATATTTGGTACAGAAACCTTAGTTTGCAATTACAGAGATCATACGTTTCCTGTAGTTCTTGACCAGGTTTGCACACACTGCAGCAGGGATTTTGGCCCACTCCTCCATACAGACCTTCTCCAGATCCTTCAGGTTTCGGGGCTGTGCTGGGCAATACGGACTTTCGGCTCCCTCCAAAGATTTTCTATTGGGTTCAGGTCTGGAGACTGGCAAGGCCACTCCAGGACTTGAGATGCTTCTTACGGAGCCACTCCTTAGTTGCCCTGGCTGTGTGTTTCGAGTCGTTGTCATGCTGGAAGACCCAGCCGACCCATATTCAATGCTTTTACTGAGGGAAGGAGGTTGTTGGTCAAGATCTCGCGATACATGGCCCCATCCATCCTCCCCTCAATACGGTGCAGTCGTCCTGTCCCCTTTGCAGAAAAGCATCCCCAAAGAATGATGTTTCCACCTCCATGCTTCACGGTTGGGATGGTGTTTCTTGGGGTTGTACTCATCCTTCTTCTTCCTCCAAACACGGCGAGTGGAGTTTAGACCAAAAAGCTCTATTTTTGTCTCATCAGACCACATGACTTCTCCCATTCCTCCTCTGGATCATCCAGATGGTCATTGGAAACTTCAGACGGGCCTGGACGCTGGCTTGGCAGGGGGACCTTGCGTGCGCTGCAGGATTTTAATCCATGACGGCGTAGTGTGTTACTAATGGTTTTCTTTGAGACTGTGGTCCCAGCTCTCTTCAGGTCATTGACCAGGTCCTGCGTGTAGTTCTGGGCTGATCCCTCACATTCCTCATGATCATTGATGCCCCACGAGGTGAGATCTTGCATGGAGCCCCAGACCGAGGTGATTGACCGTCATCTTGAACTTCTTCCATTTTCTAATAATTGTGCCAACAGTTGTTGCCTTCTCACCAAGCTGCTTGCCTATTGTCCTGTAGCCCATCCCAGCCTTTACAGGTCTACAATTTATCCCTGATGTCCTTACACAGCTCCTGGTCTTGACCATTGTGGAGAGGTTGGAGTCTGTTTGAGTGTGTGGACAGGTGTCTTTTATACAGGTAACGAGTTCAAACAGGTGCAGTTAATACAGGTAATGAGTGGAGAACAGGAGGGCTTCTTAAAGAAAAACGAACAGGTCTGTGAGAGACGGAATTCTTTCTGGTTGGTAGGTGATCAAATACTTATGTCATGCAATAAAATGCAAATTAATTACTTAAAAATCATACAATGTGATTTACTGGATTTTTGTTTTAGATTCCGTCTCTCACAGTTGAAGTGTACCTATGATAAAAATGACAGACCTCTACATGCTTTGTAAGTAGGAAAACCTGCAAAATCGGCAGTGTATCAAATACTTGTTCTCCCCACTGTATATCTCTCTGGTCACCCCAAAACCAATTCTTCCTTTGGCCGCCTCTCCTTCCAGTTCTCTGCTGCCAATGACTGGAAACGAACTACAAAAATCTCTGAAACTGGAAACACTTATCTCCCTCACTAGCTTTAAGCACCAGCTGTCAGAGCAGCTCATAGATTACTGCACCTGTACATAGCCCATCTATAATTTAGCCCAAACAACTACCTCTTTACCTACTGTATTTATTTATTTATTTTGCTCCTTTGCACCCCATTATTTCTATCTCTACTTTACACTTTCTTCCACTGCAAACCAACCATTCCAGTGTTGTTGTTTTTTTACTTGCTATATTGTATTTACTTCGCCACCATGACCTTTTTTATATTTTTATTTATATATATATTTTCTATATTTTGTTTGCCTTCACCTCCCTTATCTCACCTCACTTGCTCACATTGTATATAGACTTATTTTTCACTGTATTATTGACTGTATGTTTGTTTTACTCCATGTGTAACTATGTGTTGTTGTATGTGTCGAACTGCTTTGCTTTATCTTGGCCAGGTCGCAATTGTAAATGAGAACGTGTTCTCAATTTGCCTACCTGGTTAAATAAAGGTGAAATAAAAATAAAATAAATAAAAGATACTATTTGAATTCATTTCAAATACTTTACTGGTGCCTAATTTAGCCTGTCTGGCTTAATTGACCAATATAATCGTCTCAACTGCTAATCCTGCCCATCATCTGGCTTTGTTTACGGTTGCAGGTTGTTGTTGATGGCGACAGGGTTTACATTTCCTTCTCAGAAGAATTGCAGCTTGTAGTTTGGCAGTCTGATGTGACATCCTCTATGTGAGGTGATAGCCAACATTAAGGGTATATGTTTCCAATCTCTGAACTTGTGATCTGAATAGCGTACACGGCTATTTATTTGGTTTCTGTAAGGCATGTACAAATCTGTAGTTTAGATTTATCCCCCCTACCAGAATACAACTTCTCAAACTGTCTGAATAATCCAGTGTAACAAATCCAGTGCAGTAGACCAATTTTTACTTGAAACAATCTGATCTCAGCTATCCTGTCTATAATGGCTCTCTCATTCTTCTCTTCAGGTGCTGCCGGAGTCTTAGTAGGACACCCTTTTGACACGGTTAAGGTGCGTTTAGTTTTTCTTGTTTTTTTCCCCCCTTCTATGCAAATAAAGCTTGCAAGTCACAAAGTTCAATAGAGTTGCTGCTTATCTCAGACCAACCACGAAAGCAGCAATACGGTATGGTTAGGGTAAAGGGGTGATCTCGACACTATAACAGATGCTATTTGTATGTATGTTGCTGATTTTTGTACACATCCTTAGCTTACATAGGCTTAATAATTGTGGGAGATTTTCTTGTTACCTGTAACAGGGACTTTCTTCATTTCACAGAAAAAGTCTTACAGTGTTAGTAGATACTACTTCACAACAGTACACTGTAGTAAGTACAGCAAAGGTCAAACTATCCACCTGTCTGTCTCACTTTGACTGTCTTGGTTTTGTTGAACCACAACAAGAATAGGACCCTTTCCCATCCCCTATCAACATATAGCCTCTAGTAACTCTTTGATGTCTGACTTAATGTGGTTCACCAAGTTGTGTCAGAAAAAACATGTGTGTACACTTCATTGCAGTACATATATTTGTGTGTAATGGCATCATACTCCGTATTCCCTCCCTTTTTGTTCCTATGATTTGATAGCGTTGTCAGAAAGTGTTTGTTGGTTCAGGAGGGATGCTGATTGGCCATCCAGGTTCTATTTTTACCTTTGACACAAACCTGTGTTTGTATTGCAGGTGAGACTACAGGTCCAAAATGTGGACAAGCCTCTTTACCGCGGGACCTACCACTGTTTCCAGTCCATCGTACGGCAGGAGTCAGTAAGTCCTACATACATCTTTATCATTTAGTGGAAACTGTCTCCGATTTTTATATTTCAACAGGTGATTATCACCCATGTCAAGTTATTTGGTAGATTGTAACCCTATAGGCTACAGTTTTGTTTGACACATAGGCCACTCTCTTATCAGCACAAGCACATTGAGGTATGCTCTGCTTGAGTTATTCAGAGGTTATGGCTCATTGGGTCTCTTGGCCTAAAGATGTTTTGGCATTTGTTGTGGTGTTATTGAGAGCAGTGTGTCCTGGGGGCTGATCCTGAACCTGTCTGTCAGATGAACCGGTCTGGTCTTGTGACTGAATGGGATGCCATTGCTATGGGCCAGCTGAAATACTCACAGGGCTGGAATAGGGTGGAATAGAAGGGGCCCTGGTAAGGGTATTGGGGAATAAGTACTTTGGTTTGTTTTCTCTTATAGATGGCTTATAAACGGTGTAAAGAAAATAATTTAAAAAAACATTATCTGCTTCAATATTGTGGGTTCTATCAATGTAATTGTCTACATCAGTTCGAATCCCATATTTGATTTATTTAGAATTATGTGCCTCCCTTTAAATACACAAGAGTCCATAGCCTTGAACACAGTCTCTTTCTAATGTCTCCACTTTTACTTTTCTTTCTCTACCTGCCCCATCTCGCCATCCTTCACCCTCCATCTCCCCTTCCCTTTCGCCTTCCCACCCCTTTCCTCCTCCCTACCCAGATGTTTGGGCTGTACAAAGGCATCGGCTCCCCCATGATGGGCTTAACCTTTGTCAATGCCATAGTGTTTGGAGTGCAGGGCAACACCATGCGTTACCTGGGCCATGACACCCCTATGAACCAGTTCCTGGCTGGAGCCGCAGCTGGGGCAATACAGTGTGTCATCTGCTGCCCCATGGAGTTGGCCAAGACACGCATGCAGATGCAAGGTAGGGATTACCAAAATAATGGGCTTTTACATAGAAAGAGTGGCGACAACTACCATTCTCTCCAACTGCTTAAAGGTCCAATGCAGCTGTTTTGATCTCAATATCAAATCATTTCTGGGTAACAATGAAAGTACCTTACTGTGATTGTTTTAAATGAAAATGGTCAAAAATAAACAAAAATAGCTTCTTAGCTAAGAGCAATTTCTCAAGCAAGCATTTAGCTAGGACTTTCTGGGAGTGGAGTGGAGAGAACTGAAAACTAGCTGTTATTGGCAGAGATGTTTGGAACTCTTTCTTATTGGCCAATACTCCATCCCACCAAAACAGGCAGACATTTCAGGCAGTCTTTTCAAATGACTCTTACATTAAAAAGGCATTATCATTTTCTAAATTTCACAGTATTATTCCAACCTCATAGTGTGGAAATATATATAAAATACATGAAAATCATTTATCGATATCAATATGAGTGAGGTACAGTGCATTCAGAAAGTATTCAGACCCCTTGACTTTTTCCACATGTTGTTACATTACAGCCTTATTCTAAAATTGATTCAATTTTATTTTTTCCCTCATTCTACACACAATACCCCATAATGACAAAGCAAAAAGTAGGTTTTGTAAAAAAAAAAAGCAAATTTCTTCTTTGACCCTACAAGCTTTATTTGGGTAGTTTCTCCCAGGACTCTCCAGAGATGTTCAATCGGGTTCAAGTCAGGGTTCTGGCTGGGCCACTCAAGGACATTCAGAGACTGGTCCCGTAGCCACTCCTGCGTTGTCTTGGCTGTGTCTTTAGGGTCATTGTCCTGTTAGAAAGTGTACATTCGGCCCAGTTTGAGGTCTTAACCTGCTCCAGAGCGCTTTTCATCGAGGATCTCTCTGTACTTTGCGGCGTTCATCTTTCCCTCGATCCGGACTAGTCTCCCAGTCCCTGCCGCTGAAAAAACATCCCCACAGCATGATGCTGCCACCACCATGCTTCACCGTAGGGATGGTGCCAGGTTTCCTCCAGACGTGACTCTTGGCATTCAGGCCATAGAGTTCAATCTTGGTTTCATCAGACCAGAGAGTCATTTAGGTACCTTTTGGCAAACTCCAAGCGGGCTGTCATGTGCCTTTTTACTGAGGCGTGGCATCTGTCTGGCCATTCTACCATAAAGGCCTGATTGGTGGAGTGCTGCAGAGATGGTTGTCCTTCTGGAAGGTTCTCCCATCTCCACAGAGGAACTCTGTAGCGCCGTCAGAGTGACCAGCGGGTTCTTGGTTACCTCCCTGACCAAGACCCTCCTCCCCCGATTGATCAGTTTGGCCGGATGACCAGCTCTAGGAAGTGTCTTGGTGGTTCCAAAATTCTTCCATTTAAGAATAATGGAGGCCACTGTGTTTATTTACCGGCGAGATGTCTGGGATCACCTCCTGGCTGTCCACCTATCCCGTGGACGTGATTAAGTCTAGCCTCCAGGTGGGCGTAGTCTAGCAGTACAACAGCATCGCTGAGGAGGGAGGGGCACAGAGTGTTCACGCAAGGACTCACCTCCACCCTGCTCAGGGCGTATCCCATCAATGCTGCCACTTTCACAACAATCATGCTGGTGCTGCTGTATGCACAGGAGGTGGAAGAAGGCCCCAAGGACTGTGAGCCGGGGCCCCCCGTCACAGCTCACTACACACAGCTACAGCAGCAGGCCCAAGCCTCCAGCCTGTGACCTGAGTCTGGAGGTGTTACTCCCACCTGAGCTGCTCTACTGTGGGGTGGGGGAGGTAGTGGTCCCATAGTGGTCCAATGCCCTTTGAATCTCTGAGTATGGAAACCCATAGGCTCCCGATTCCTGATCTATAGATACGCAGTGTGAGACTATAAATCTAATTTACTCTGGGCGGGTTTATTTCCTGCCTAATGACGTTAGTATTTTAACTGAAATGGAGATGTCGAAGCACTGATATATTTGAAAGATGAGATCAAGAAACAAAATGGAATTTAATGAGAGACAGAGGTTGAACCCCGAACGTGATCTGCCCCTTCTCTGTCGGACCTTTTTGTATTTCTTCCAGAAACCAAAAGAGTTAAGGTTATGTCACTGGAACTAACTGGTACAGCCACAAGCCTACTAACTAGCACGGTATGATTTGATTATGCAGTTTATTCTCATATAGCTCTGTCCTCCTTGCACAGTTACTATTCAGTAGTCTACTTTGGCCTGTAAGGAGATTTATATGTACTGTCGAGTAGTAGTTGAACTAAAGCACTTCTCATGTCTAAACTGAAACACAACATATACTGTACCTGAGCGATATCTGAATGCTGAAGGAAAGCCCAGAATGTGATGTTTTGTGTTTGAACGCAAGTGTTAATCACTGTTAGAGTTGGCAATAATGTCATGTGTTTTTTTGTTTTTGTTTTACTGAATAATGTGAAGTTTGGTGTTTTACTTGTGTGTGTGTGAGCTTAATTTTACTTTACTCTATAAATATCGCAAATGCTGGAGTGAGGATTTTTGTTTGTGTAATGTTAGCTTCATGCATGTTTGCTCAGTATCCGAATGTTGTTATTATTATTATTATTATTAGTTGAGCCTGAATCCTACTATCGTTGCTGTTAACTAATCTAGTTGTTCTCTTGGACTGATAAGCCATTGGCTCTCCTCATCCTGTGTTCTTTAGTGTATCTGTTACTGTTAACTCCTGGCCATTAGAGGGTTTGTAAATGGGTGTTTATGTCTATTTTTTACTGGTTTGTGAGCAACTGAGTAGTATTTCCACATTTTGGCAGATCTCTCTCCTATATGTATGATGGGAACATTTGTAAGTTCTTGTATGAGGGTATTCATATAGTAGGCTATATACAGTACCTGTCACGAGTTTGGACACCAACTCATTCAAGGGTTTTTATTTATTTTTACTATTTTCTACATTGTAGAATAATAGTTGTCTTCGCTATGAAATAACACATGGAATCATGTAGTAATCAAAATGTTATTTTAGATTCTTCAAAGTAGCCACCCTTTGCCTTGATGATAGCTTTGCACACTCTTTGCATTCTCTCAACCAGCTTCATGAGGTAGTCACCTGGAATGCATTTCAATTAACAGGTGTGCCTTTGTTAAAAGTACATTTGTGGAATTTCTTTCCTTTTTAATGCATTTGAGCCAATCCGTTGTGTTGTGACAAGGTACGGGTGGTATACAGAAGATAGCCCTATTTGGACCAAGTCCATATTATGGCAAGAACAGCTCAAATAAGCAAAGAGAAACGACAGTCCATTACTTTAAGACATGAAGGTCAGTCAATCCGGATAATTCAGAGAACTTTGAAAGTTTCTTCAAGTGCAGTGCAAAAACCATCGAGTGCTATGGGTAAACTGGCTCTCATCAGGACCGCCACAGGAGAAGAAGACCCAGAGTTACTTCTGCTGCAGAGGATTAGTTCATTTATTTGCACCTCAGATTGCAGGCCAAATAAATGCTTCACAGAGTTCAAACAACAGACACATCTTAACATCAACTGTTTCGAGGCGACTGTGTGAATCAGCCCTTTATGGTCGATTTGCTGCAAAGAAACAACTACTAAAGAACACCAATAATAAGAAGAGACTTGCTTGGGCCAAGAAACGCGAGCAATGGACATTAGACCGGTGGAAATCTGTGCTTTGGTCTGACGAGTCCAAATTGAGATTTTTGGTTCCAACCGCCGTGTCTTTGTGAGACGCAGAGTAGGTGAACGGATGCTCTCCGCATGTGTGGTTCCCACCATGAAGCATGGAGGAGGAGGTATGATGGTCTGGGGGTGCTTTGCTGGTGACACTGGTTTATTTGGGAGTCAAGGCTCACTTAACCAGCATGGCTACCACAGCATTCTGCAGCGATACGCCATCCCATCTGGTTTGCGCTTAGTCCCACTATAATTTGTTTTTCGACAGGACATGCATGGAAACCTGGTTTATGACATAATGGAATGCTCTAAAACTCCCACTATGACATAATGGCGTTAGCCGCATCTCTCTGGCCACTACAACATAATGACATTCCCCGCACCTCTCTGATTCATTTGGGTTAAATGCGGAAGACACATTTTGGTTGAATGTATTGTTGTGCAGCTGACTACATATTCCCTTTCCCTAAAACGGCCGCAATGACATAATGACATTCTCTTAAAGAGCCACTATGACATCATAATGACTGTCTCTAACATACCGGTATCCACTATGACATTGGACTGAATTGTTGAATGTAACAATATTCTGGTTGGTTAGGGGTTGTTTGCTGCTTAGATAAAACAGCCACAACCCTTGTAAAGCTGCTGTCCTGCAGTCTCCTGAATTGTGGTTGTGGAGTAATGGGGGAAAGAAATATTGAGTGGAATTCAGTATGCCAATCAGACTTTCCAGTGCTAAATGTTCATTTCAACCTCTTTTATATACTGTCTCATGTCATGTGTTTATGTAACCATAATGTTTTATTGTATTAATTTTAATATTCTCATACTCCTTCAGTCCTAGACCCAACTGAGGCTAAAGTTAACTAGCAATTGCAAATAATTTGGACTCTAGCTTTGTGGCAAGATGCAATATGTACCAGGTATGTCAGATAATCTGATAGAGCATTTAAAAAAGGGAAGGAACATTTTTCAATATCAATTAGTTTTGGTGTCCTCAATGTTTGAGTCTCTCTTGTGGGTTTAGGTTTGCTGTTACAAAGATGAGCTTGAAAAATAGAAAAGTCAAAAGATGGAGACACTGATATTTTTGTAACAAACTAATGGTTGATAGACGTGGTAGCCCCACCTCCTTTACTTTGAACTGTAGCATTGATTTCATTTTGAACAGGTATAAAACCAAGGCTGGCGATTTACTGCCACTTGCAGTTCTGGAATGTTTGCTCACGAGTATAATTCATTGTCTTATCCCTTTTGATGACCTGGATGGACTCGTGGTCCTTCCTTAACCCATAGGAAGTCTTACCAAGTCGACTACTTCAGTGGCGAAAGTCGTCAATGGCGCTGTCCATGCTAAAACTGGCTTTTGGGCACTAGAGTCCTCTACCTCTATATCAGTGCCACCATGATGCGACTGCTTGGCAACTCCTCAACCTTACTACTACCTGGACAATGAGACAGCTGTTTGGGCAGTACAAAAGCATCGGCTCTCCCATGATGGGCCGAACCTTCATCAACGCCATTGTGTTTGGATTGCGTATATTGGCATTCCATGACACCCCTATGAACCAGTTCCTGGTCGGGGTTTCAGCCGGTGCCATCCAGTGTGTCATCTGCTACCCCGTGGAGCTGGCCAAGATACACTCATGCAGATACAAGGTAGAGTATCACCTGAATAAAGTGCTTTACTGGCCCAGATACGCATACAGATGCAAGGTATCACCAACAGAGCTTTTACGTACTATGAAAAAAGACTACTACCATGCTCTCTGACAGCTAAAAACAGTCTGAAGAAGAAAATGGTCATCCATTGTGCACATTTTGTATGGCTAGGGTGAAACCAGGTCATCACCTAAGGTACCACTCTGGGCAGATGGAGGCTAAAGATGGAGAGAAGGAGTTCTGGAAGACATTTGGAGGAGCTGTAAGAAGAGGCCTCTGAATGTTCACACTGCTGGTGAATGTGGTCTTCTAACCATACCAGATGGGCAGAGGAAGGGAGATGCTGTCTCGGTATCATAATCATCTGCGTCTTTTGCTACACGATCTTTCTTAAACTAAAGGGTAAAGAAGAGAGCAAGAGCGTGACGGCGAGCTGAGCCAGTGTGCGTCGCGCGCTACACTGCTTCCTGACTTTTTATACTGAACAAACACTGCATTTAAACAGGCAGCCCAATTGTGATTTTTCTTTCTTTCATTTTTTCAAAAGATCAGAATTGGTGTGCCTGTGAAATTGAAAGTGTCATATTGTAACGGCTTTCGTACTCTTCGTCTGAGGAGGAGTATGAAATATCGGATCAATGTGCAGCGTGGTACGTATCCATAATATATTTTAATCGAATGAATACAAAAAGAACAAGAGAATCAAAATGAAAACCGAAACAGTCCCGAATGGTGAAAACACAAACGGAAACAACCACCCACAACACACAATGGAAAACAGGCTACCTAAATATGGCTCCCAATCAGAGACAACAATAAACAGCTGCCTCTGATTGGGAACCACACCAGGCCAAACGCATAGAAAACAAACAACCTAGTAAAAAGAACAGACTGCCCACCCCAACTCACGCCCTGACCAACCTAACACAAAGACATAAAAAATAAACTAAGGTCAGAACGTGACACATATGACCTGAGGTTGACATTTGCTTGTTGTCTAAGTTCAGAGTGTTCTTTATTTTGGCATGTTGGAACCACATTTGACCCTTTTAAAATTAGTGGGAGATGGTGGAGTGTGGCTGGAGTTTTAATCGCGGTTGATCGCTTCAAAACTGTTCGAAGGTAGAGAATGGATAGCACTGAGGGGGGTTTCCATAGGAGGCGGCATCATTTGATTATAAAAGGGAGGATGATAAATGATTCCTTCTTTTTTTGGATGCTGAAGATCGGCTAGACTTGTTGGTCACTGAATGGGTTAAAGAGTATGAAAACGATGTAAGCCATATGCCGTGGCTGTCTCAGTCACCAGATCTCAACCCAATTGAACACATATGGGAGATTCTGGAGGGGTGCCTGAGAATGTTTTCCACCACCATCAACAAAACTCCAAATGATGGAATTTAGCATCCCTCCAATTGAGTTCCAGAAACTTGTAGAATCTATGCCCAGTTGGATTGAATCAGTTCTCGCTCATGCTGGCCCAATGCTCTATTAAAACACTTTATGTTGGTGTTTCCTTTATTTTGGCAGTTACCTGTATATGTTTATGAATTCATGAACAAGTATTTGACCTGTTTTGGCAACCTTCACGTATTAAAACTTTATTTTTCTACTGTGTTACTAAGGCACTGGGGAGAAGAAGTCCAAGAGGAAGCTGTACAAGAATTCCCTGGACTGTCTAGCACATATCTACAAGCGGGAGGGGCTGCGGGGCGTGAACCGCGGCATGGTCACCACATTGATCCGAGAGACCCCCTGCTTTGGAGTCTACTTCCTGACTTACGACATCCTGACCCGCTCCATTGGCTGCGAGCCCGGCGACCGTTACATGATCCCCAAGCTGCTATTTGCCGGCGGGATGTCCGGGGTCACCTGCTGGCTGTCCACCTATCCTGTGGACGTGATTAAGTCCCGCCTCCAGGCGGACGGGGTGGGCGGAGTCTACCAGTACAGCAGCATCGCTGACTGCGTGCGGAAGAGTGTGAAGAGGGAGGGGCTCATAGTGTTCACGAGAGGTCTCACCTCCACCCTGCTCAGGGCTTTTCCCGTCAACGCTGTCACATTTGCCACAGTCACTCTGGTGCTGATGTACGCACGGGGGGTGGAGGAGGGGCCCAAGGACAGTGAACCCGCGACCCCCGTCACAACTCACCACACAAAGCTACAGCAGCAGGCCCAAGCCTCCAGCCTGTGACCTGAGTCTGGAGGTGTTACACCCACCTGAGCTGCTCTACTGTGGGGTGGGGGAGGGAGGGAAAACCATAGGGCCAAATGCACTTTGAATCTGAGTATGGAAGCACATAGACTCCTGATTCAGCTGTATGTATATCTATAGATATGCAGTGTCTCCACTTGACTTGTAAATATAATTTACTCAAAACACTGATATCGTTGGAAGATGAGATAAAGAAAGAAAATTGAATGTAGTGAGACAGATGTTGAACCCAAAGCTTGATATGTCCCTAATATTTATTCCAAAAAGCACAATAGTTACGGTTATGGTTAGGTCACTGGTAATCCAATCAAATTGTATGTGTCACGTACTTTGTAGACAACAGGTGAAATGCTTACTTACAGGTCCTTTTCCCAGCAATGCAGATTTAAAGATAATATATATTTATTAAATAAAGAATAAAAATAGGGACATGGGGAATAAATACACAGTAAATAACATAAGAATAATGATTCAAAATAACATGGCAGTATACAAACGATGTGCAGGGGTACTAGATAATTGAGGTACAGTTTAAGTCGGAAGTTTACATACACCTTAGCCAAATACGTTTAAACTCAGTTTTTCACAATTCCTGACATTTTAATCCTAGTAAAAATTCCCTGTCTTAGGTCAGTTAGGATCACCACTTTATTTTAAGAATGTGAAATGTGATTTTATTTCAGCTTTTATTTCTTTCATCACATTCCCAGTGGGTCAGAAGTTTACATACACTCAATTAGTATTTGGTAGCTTTGCCTTTAAATTGTTTAACTTGGGTCAAACATTTCGGGTAGCCTTCCACAAGCTTCCCACAGTAAGTTGGGTGAATTTTGGCCCATTCCTCCTGACAGAGCTGGTGTAACTGAGTCAGGTTTGTAGGCCTCCTTGCTCGCACACGCTTTTTCAGTTCTGCCCATCATTTTTCTATAGGATTGAGGTCAGGGCTTGACTTTGTTGTCCTTAAGCCATTTTGCCACAACTTTGGAAGTATGCTTGGACTCATTGTCCATTTGGATGACCCATTTGCGACCAAGCTTTAACTTCCTGACTGATGTCTTGAGATGTTGCTTCAATATATCCACATAATTTTCCTGCCTCGTGATGCCATCTATTTTGTGAAGTGCACCAGTTCCTCCTGCAGCAAGGCACCCCCACAACATGATGCTGCCACCCCCGTGCTTCACGGTTGGGATGGTGTTCTCCGGCTTGCAAGCCTCCCCCTATTTCCTCCAAACATAATGGTGGTCATTATGGCCAAAAAGTTATATTTTTGTTTCATCAGACCAGAGGACATTTCTCCAAAAAGTACGATATTTGTCCCCATGTGCAGTTTCAAACCGTGGTCTTGTCTTTTTTATGGCGGTTTTGGACCAGTGGCTTCTTCCTTGCTGAGTGGCCTTTCAGGTTGTGTCGATATAGGACTCGTTTTACTGTGGATATAGATACTTTTGTACCTGTTTCCTCCAGCATCTTCACAAGGTCCTTTGCTGCTGTTCTGGGATTGATTTGCACTTTTCACACCCAAGTACGTTCATCTCTAAGAGACAGAACTCGTCTCCTTCCTGAGCGGTATGATAGCTGCGTGGTCCCATGGTGTTTATACTTGCGTACTATTATTTGTACAGATGAACGTGGTACCTTCAGGCGTTTGGAAATTGCTCCCAAGGATGAACCAGACTTGTGACAATTTTTTTTCTGAGGTCTTGGCTGATTTCTTTTGATTTACACATGATGTCAAGCAAAGAGGCACTGAGTTTGAAGGTAGGCCTTGAAATACATCCACAGGTAGACCTCCAGTTGACTCAAATTATGTCAAGTAGCCCATCAGAAGCTTCTAAAGCCATGGCATCATTTTCTGGAATTTTCCAAGCTGTTTAAAGGCACAGTCAACTTAGTGTATGTAAACTTCTGACCCACTGGAATTGTGATAGTGAAATAATCGGTCTGTAAACAATTGTGTGTCATGCACAAAGTAGATGTCCTAACCAACTTGCCAAAACTATAGTTTGTTAACAAGAAATTTGTGGAGTGGTTGAAAAACAAGTTTTAATGACTCAACCTAAGTGTATGTAAACTTCCGACTTCAACTGTAGCTATGTTGTGAACATATAGATAGGGGTGAAGTGACAAGGCCTCAGGATAGATAATACACAGTAGTAACAGCAGCAGCGTGTGTGTTTGTTTTTAACTACTTGTGGGGACCAGAAGTTCCCTCAATAGTAAACTAATAAAAAATTGACCAACTGGGGACATTTATTTGGTCCCCACAAGGTAAAGTGGTTGTTCCACTGGATTTCATAAGGTGAATGCACCAATTTGTAAGTCGCTCTGGATAAGAGCGTCTGCTAAATGACTTAAATGTAAATGTAAATGTAAATGTCAAATGCTATTTCTAGGGGGTTTAGCGTTAAAAATTAGCGTTAGGTTTTCAGGTTAGGGTTAGGGAGAATAGGATTTTGAATTGGACTGAATTGTGTGTCCCCACATGGTTAGTTGTACAAGACTGTGTGGCGCCCCTGTGTTGAGGGTCAGCATGGTGAATGTGGTGTTGCCTACCTTCACCACCTGGGGGAGGCCCATCAGGAAGCCCAGGATCCAGTTGCAGAGGGAAAGGGGGATATCTAGTCAGTTGTACAACTGAATGCCTTCAACTGAAATGTGTCTTCCACATTTAACCCAACCCCTCTGAATCAGAGGACGGGTTCAGTTCCAGGGACCTTAGCTTAGTGCCCTCAAAGCTCATCACTATGTTGTTGAACGCTGAGCTGTAGTTAATAAACAGCATTCTCACGTCGGTGCTCCTTTTGTCTAAGTGGGAAAGTACAGTGTGGAGTGCAATAGAGATTGTTTCATCTATGGATCTGTTTGGACAATATGCGATTTGGAGTGGGTCCAGGGTGTCTGGGATGATGGTGTTGATGTGAGCCATGACCAGCATTTCATGGCTACAGATGTGAGTACTACGGGGCGATAGTCATTTAGACATGTTACTTTGGCTTTCTTGGGCACAGGAATATGGTGGTCTGCTTGAAACATGTACACTACCGTTCAAAAGTTTGGGGTCACTTAGAAATGTCCTTGTTTTTTTTTAAAGAAAAGCAAAAAAAATGTCAATTTAATATAATGTCAAATTGACACCTCACAAGTCCTCAACTGGCAGCTTCATTAAATAGTACCCGCAAAGCACCAGTCTCAACGTCAACAGTGAAGAGGCGACTCCGGGATGCTGGCCTTCTAGGCAGAGTTCCTCTATCCAGTGTCTGTTCTTTTGCCCATCTTAATATTTTCTTTTTATTGGCCAGTCTGAGATATAGCTTTATCTTTGCATCTCTGCCTAGAAGGCCACCATCCCGGAGACGCCTCTTCACTGTTAACCTTGAGACTGGTGTTTTGCGGGTACAATTTTAATGAAACTGCCAGTTGAGAACTTGTGAGGTGTCTGTTTCTCAAACTAGACACTAATGTACTTGTCCTCTTGCGCACTTGTGCACCGGGGCCTCCCACTCCTCTTTCTATCCTGGTTAAAGCCAGTTTGCTCTGTTCTGTGAAGGGAGTAGTACACAGCGTTGTACGAGATCTTCAGTTTCTTGGCAATTTCTGTTAAGATAATTATGTTCTCAATGTTCATAAACTGAACTTCAATTAAACTACTCGGTCTGTTACCAAGAATTTGTAAGGTTCTTGTTGAAATGAAACGGACAGAGGCCAGTCTACAATAGTCAGCAGGTTTATTTACGAGAGCTCTGCCCATCCTTATGTACATTGTTTTATATACTTCTCATTTCGTCATAACTGTCCCTCCTCCTCTAAGACAATGACAATATAGTTCACAAGTCTTCTCCTTCTCATACATTGTCTGCCACCTGTTATACAATCTACTACAAGCCCAAGGTCTCTCCCCTGCCTGGGTGGGGACAGATTGTCCTGAAAGGAACACAGTAGTACAGCTTGTCTGTCGATAGCTTCTCTTATCTCATACATTGTCTCACACTTGCACCCTGCTTACATACTAAAAAGGAACAAAAAGTACTTGTTCTAATTCTGACTAAAACTACCCACATCAGATTTATAATTCTAATAAATGTCATACAGTGACAGGGTAGAATTCTGTTAGTTATAGTTCTACGTTAAATGTATACATCATTTAGTCATTATTCATAACAATTTCTCACATGGAATAGCCTTCATTTCTCAGAACAAGAATAGACCGACGAGTTGCAGAAGAATGTCCTTTTGTTTCTGGCCATTTTGAGCCTGTAATCGAACCCACAAATGCTGATGCTCCAGATACTCAACTAGTCTAAAGAAGGCCAGTTTTATTGCTTCTTTAATCAGAACAACAGTTTTCAGCTGTGCTAACATAAAGGGTTTTATAATAATCAATTGGCCTTTTTAAAAGGATAAACTTGGATTAGCTAACACAATGTGCCATTGGAACACAGGAGTGATGGTTGCTGGTAATGGGCCTCTGTACGCCTATTTAGATATTATTAAAAAATCTGCCGTTTCCAGCTACAATAGTTATTTACAACATTAACAATGTCTACACTGTATTTCTTATCAATTTGATGTTATTTTAATGGACAATAAATTAGCTTTTCTTTCAAAAACAAGGACATTTCCAGGTGACTCAACTTTTGAACGGTAGTGTAGGTGTTACGGACTGGATCAGGTAGAAAGTGTCAGTGAAGACACTTGCCAGCTGCTCAGCGGATGCTCTTGCATTATTCAGTGTTGCTTGCCTCGAAGCGAGCATAGAAGGCATTTAGCTCGTCTGGTAGGCTCGTGTCACTGGGCAGCTCGTGATTGAGTTTCTTTTTGTAATCTGTGATAGTTTGCAAGCCTTGCCACATCCGACGAATGTAAGAGCCGGTTTAGTAGGATTCGATCTTCGTTCTGTATTGACACTTTGCCTGTTTGATGGTTCATCGGAAGGCGTAGCGGGACTTCTTATAAGTGTTTGGATTAATGTCCCGCTCCTTGAAAGCAGAAGCTTTAGCTCAGTGCGGATGTTGCCTGTAATCTATGGCTTCTGGTTGGGATATGTATGTACGGTCACTGTGGGGACGATGTAGTCAATGCACTTATTAATGAAGCTGGTGACTGATGTGGTAAACTCCTCAATGCCATCAAATGAATCTCGGAACATATTCCATTCTGTGCTAGCAAAACGGTGATGTAGCATAGCATCCGCTTCATCGGACCACTTCCAGTTGAGCGTGTCGATGGTACTTCCAGTTTGAGTTTTTGCTTGTAAGCAGGAATCAGGAAGATAGAGTTATGGTCTGATTTGCCAAATGGAAGGCGAGGCAGAGCGTTGTATGCTTCTCTGTGTGTGGAGTGAAGGTGGTCTAGAGTTTTTCCCCTCTAGTTGCCAGTGGTGTAAAAATACTTTAAAGTACTAAAGTATTTTTTGGTTCTGTACTTTATTTTATATTTGACAAATTTTACTTTTACTTCACTACATTTATAAAGAAAATAATGTACTTTTCACTCATATTTTCCCTGACACCCAAAAGTACTCGTTACATTTTGAATGCTTAGCAGGACAGGAAAATGGTCTAATTTACACACTTATCAAGAGAACATCCCTGGTTATCCCTACTGCCTATTATCTGGCAGACTCACTAAGCAGAAATACTTTGTAAAATAAGAAAACCGTGCTGTCTGGTTTGCTTAATATAAGGAATTTGAAATGATTTATACTTTTAATTTTGATACTTAAGTATATTTTAGCTATTTAAACTTACTTTTGATACTAAAGTACATTTTAAAACCAAATACTTTTACTCAAGTAGTATTTTACTGGGTCACTTTCACTTGAGTCATTTTCTTAAGGTATCTTTACTTATACTCAAGTATTACAATTGGGTACTTTTTCCACCACTACTAGTTGCGTAGGTGACATGCTGGTAGAAATGAGTAAAGACTTATTTCAGTTTTCTTGCATTAAAATCAGCGGCCACTAGGAGCGCTGCCTCTGTCTGAGCATTTTCTTGTTGGCTTATGACCCTAATATAGCTTGTTGAGTGCGGTCTTATTGCCAGGATCGGTTTGTGGTGGTAAATAGCCAGCTATGAAAAATACTACAGCTTATCATGAGGCATTCTAACTCAGGCAAGCAGAACCTCGAGACTTCCTTAATTTTAGAAATTGCGCACTAGCTAGTTGGTAAAGGTCTGGTTATGCAGTTTATTCTCATATAGCTCTGTCTTCCTTGCACAGTAACTATTCAGTAGTTTACTTTGGCCTCTAAGTAGACTTGTATGTAGAGTAGTAGTTGAACTAAAGCACTTCTCATGTCTGAGCTGAAACAACATACAGTATACTGTACCTGAGCGATATCTGAATGCTGAAGGAAATAGATGTGATGATTTGTTTGAAACGTAAACGTGAATCAAAGAGTTGGCAATAATTTGATGTATCTTATTGTGTGTTGTTTTTAGATGAGATTTGTTTTGTCTTTGATGTTATACTTGTGTGTAAATGTGAGATTAATTATATTTTTGTTTTTAAAGCTTTGATTGGCAATTTTCTCTGTAAAAATCGCAAATGCTGCAGTGAGGATTTCTGTGTGTGTAGCTTCATGCATGTTTGGTCAGTATCAGATCTTTATTATTAGTTGAGCCTGAACGTTACTGCCATTTGCTGTTACCTAATCTAGTTGCTTCTTGGACTGATAACCCATTGGCTCTCCTCATCCTGTGTTCTTTAGTGTATCTGTTACTGTTAACTCCTGGCCATTAGAGGGTTTGTAATTGGGTGTTTGTCTATTTTTTTTACTGGTTTGTGAGCAACTGAGTAGTATTTCCACAGATTGGCAGATTTCTCTCCTATGTGTATGATGGGAACATTTGTATGTTCTTGAATGAGGGTATTCATATTGTAGGCTATACACATCTGTGGACCTATGATAGCCTTGATACACAATATCCATGTGTCTGTAAGGGGGGGGGGGGGAGAACACGCACATTGAATTGTCTCTAGTGTGTTGCTGCTGTAAATAACTATCACTGTCATAACCTTCTGAAACAAAAAGGATTCAGGAAAATCCAAAGTGACATTCTTTAAAAGGGCTTCTATGACATCATAATGGCATTTTCTAAAACAGCCACAATTACATCATAATCTGATTCTCTTAAACTGCCAATATGACAATGACTTACTCTAAAATAGCCACTATGACATAATAACATTCTCTAACATATCCACTATGATGTCATACTGCATTCGGAAAGTATTCAGACGCCTTCACTTTTTCCACATTTTAAGATTTTCAAAGAAGAATGGGAGAAACTCCCCAAATACAGGTGTGCCAAGTTAGTAGCATCATACCCAAGAAGACTCAACGCTGTAATCACTGCTAAAGGTGCTTCAAAAAAGTACTGAGTAAAGGGTCTGAAATAATGATGTAAATGTGATATTTCAGGGGGGGGTTATATAAATTTGCAAAAATGCCTAAACCTGTTTTTGATTTGTCATTATGGGGTATTGTGTATATATTTGATAAGAGGGGAAAAAACGATTTAATTCTTTTTAGAATAAGGCTGTAATGTAACAACATTTTGAAAGTCAAGGGGTCTGAATACATTCCGAACGCACTGTATGTACTGAATTGTTGAATGTAGCAATGTTTTCGCACAAAATGCACTCTGACTTTTACCATGGAGAATAATAAACATGTACTATAGACCTGTAACGATCAGAGCTGCAGTTTGGTTGGTTAGGGGTTATTTGCTGCTTGGATAAAACATTCACAACCCTTATAATACTGCTGTCCTGCAGTCTACTGAATTGGGATTATGGTTGTGGGGTAAKGGGGGGGGGGGGGGGGGWTATTGCTGAGTGACATTGTTTGCCAATCAGATCTGCCAGTGCTAATTGTTCCTTTTTAACCTATTTTCTGTTCATTTTAACCTCTTGTATGTTTTATTGTGCTTAATTGTATTCATTTCAATGTTCTCATACTCCTTCAGTCCTAGACACAACCGAGGCTAAAGTTAACAGACAATTACAAATCATTTAGACTCTAGCTTTGTGGGAAGATGCAATATGTACAAGTTATGTCTGATAATCTGATAGATCATTTAAAAAAGGAAAATATAAAACTATATTTTTCAATTAGTTGTGGTGTCTTCAATATTTGTTTTCTTTGAGATTTGAAGGTCTTTTTCTCTTGTGAAGTTTGTAACAGCAAACTCAAAAGATGGAGACACTGATATTTTTGTAACAAACTAATGAAGCTTAGCCAGCTTTGATTCATCGCGGTGACTTGTAGAAAATGCGATAATCAATAAAACAAGTGTTTCATTTTCATACTGCATCTTACTAACTAGTAGCAATGCAACAATAAACATTGTCCCCCATGAATGATGCAACACCCTCCCTTGGGCCAATTGAGATATTGCATGTGACTAACACATTTCTGTTAATTACTATCGCTCCCAACTTGGGCCAATCAGTCATTTTGTAAATGACAGATCTCTATGGCAAGACGCATCATTCACCCAAGTTTCGTCTAAATCGTGCCAGTGCTTTATGCAGATATCGCGTGTGATGAAGTACGGACGCAGACAGATCCACAGTCCCCTCCCTGATTTCATTGTGGGGGACAATAATGTTCCAGTACCAGACTGGTCTCATAGATGTAACATAGTAAACTTAAATCCGGGACACTCACATTAGTATGTTATGTTTGGTATGGTTAGATAGGATACTTAAGTCAAAAACGAGAACGTCAAGCAACCCATAGGTTGTGTGTTCGAATCTCATCACAGACAACTTAAAAATGTTAGCTAATTAACAATTTTGAAACTACTTGGTAGTTTTTAGCTACTTTTCAACTACTTCGCATGTTAGCTAACCCTTCCCCTAACCTTAACCCTTTAACTTAACTCCTAACCTTAACCCTAACCCCTTGCCTAGACAATGTTAGCCAGCTAGCTAATGTTAGCATTAGCCACCTAGCTAACATTAGCGAGCTAGCTAACGTTTGCCACCTAGCTAAAATTCGTAACATATCATACATTTTGCTATTTCGTAACATATAAATCGAAATGGGTGACGGACATACACAAATTAGTACATATCATATTAAATGTAACATATACTAAACAGGACTGGCATTATGTGTGAGACCTAGGTGGGCTGGCCTGCCCTACAGTACCTCCTTGCCCATCCAAATAAAATAGATCATTTATTTGACAGACGTGGGTCGACAGTCTCCGTATGTGTAGACCATGTATCTGATGCTGTTTGGACAAAATAATTATGGCATTTCATACTTTTTTGACCAGACAGCATCAGATACTGTACATGGTCTACAGGCTGGCGCTGTTTCTCTCGTTAGTTTCAGCAGAGAGGAAGATGTGAAGCGAGAGGACTCACACTCCAAAATCTGTCCTGAATAAGTCCAATGTGTTTCTGTGTGCATAATATGCAGACATAAGCTTGTCGCCTGCATTCCCGCCTTTAAGAAAACGACTTGAATTGTTAGCGCAGAGACATGAGCATCTCGTCATTATATACAGATCTGTTTTCAGCCACTTGCAAATTAGAAAGAAAGGTTGGCAAGTGCACAGTGCTCTGTTCGAATGCTGACTTCCCCTAAAGTAAATGTATTTTTCCAAAATTATATAAATCCTCCTGTCTAAATAAAATCATTCAAAATACTTTACCAGAGAGCTTGACTCTGCCACAGAGGATCATTAGCTTATTATTTTTAAATAGCTGTGGATTGTTTCAAATCACAAGTGCATAGGCCTATGTCCATTTGGGAAGCCAGCAACTTGGGCAGTGTGTGTGGCAATAGGCCTAGCTGATTTTTGAGTTGTGGCTGTCAGGGAAAAGCATCTAAAATGTGTGAAGCTAATGTGTCTTGAGTATCATTTAAAATGTTGAGACAAGAAGAAGGGGAGGGATGTGTGGCGTCTCTCTCCAGAATGCATGCACTCAGCCGTGGTATATCAGACTGTATACCACGGATATGACAAAACAGTTATTTTTACTGCTCTAATTATGTTGGTAACCAGTTTATAAAAGCAATAAGGCACCTTGGGGGTTTGTGGTATATGGCCAATATACCACGGCTAAGAGCTGTATCCAGGCACTCCGCGTGCCGTGGTATATTGGCCATATACCACACCCCCTCTGGCACCCATAAAAAAACATGTGGGAGATCCCGTGAAAAAAACGGCCCACCTATAGAAATCAAATGCCTGTTCAACTGACTCGAGGCGACTGCCCTGATGCTGAATGGATTGTTGATGTACTCAATAATAATACGAAATGCTATGAGCCCAGGTTGGAAATAAGCATCCCTGTAAAATAGTAACTATGGATACTGCATTGAGATTTGAATGTGTTATTCATATCGATACCGAACTTAGCATGGACACCCGTTCAACATAGCATGCTGCGGCCCAGAGCTCCTCAGCTCACTTGATCCACCAACCTCAGCCTCCCAGTGACTTGGATTACAGGCACATGCCACCGTGCCCGGCGAGAAACTCAGCTGCAGGTAAAGGTAATAAAGTGAGTAAGTAGCCCAGTCTGTAGCGTCATTTCAAAGAAGGGGTGTAGGCTACAGTCCTTTGTAATGTCAATGGAAATAACTACATTTGATTCGTTTTTCAATGAAAATCAGTAGATTACAGAAAATCTCTGACAGTCATTTGTTGATGTTTCTAGAAGACAAAAGTTGTCTAGCCTGGGCCTATCAGTGCTGCTGGCTAGGTTGTAAAAAAAAAAAAAATCTGGTAAATGAATGCTTTACCATACATTGTGGAAGTGTAAAGTAAAAACACCTGTAACTAACAGTTTAAAATATTGTATTTTTATTAGTTGAAAAATATATTTTAAAACAGTAACATAGATTCAATAAAATACTTAGAAAAAGTATTCTGGTCATTTAAAATCTGCTAAGGCAAAGAAAAAAAACATGTATAAACAAAACCAATGGATATGTTGACTTCATGCACATCACAATGGATATAATAAATACCAAACTTATCATTCACACATCAACCATGCTTTGCTTAATTGATGTCTGCATCCATACTGCATGCACTAAAAAAAAGGTGTGTAAAAGAAGATATTAAAAGATGAGAATACAACTATGAAGTCATCTTCAAGCACACTGTGCTATCATAGATTCACATCAGCTGTAAAAAAAAAAATATATATATAAAATGTATATGTCCTCTGTTACTCAATAAGGTCCACAGACAGTTTGAACGTGTATAGTCCAGCACAGGGAGAAGAGTAAGAAACAAGGGGTCATTCGTCCAGGACCAGGCTGCAGCTCAATACCAGATGCTTCGTCTATACAGACAACAAAACAACACACATGGTTCCTCCTGGTTGTGTAAACGATGACTGTGGCAACCATGATGGGCAGTGCCATAAAGAGCATGATGTGACTGATGGGCAACTCAACAACATTGCTGGTACCTGGACGATGAGGCAGACAGTGATTAACCAAAATCATTTGGATTCATTTTTTTGAAAGTAAAGGTTGTATCACACAGCAGCCACTAGAGGTTGCTGAAGATCAATATCCATTAACCAAAAACCTACAAATCTCTGTTTATATTGCTTCATCACAGAAGCTTCAATAAAGATTTTACCCTGTGGAAGTAGTTTGATGAATAGAAACGTATATTTATTTTGAAAACAAATAACCATTCTCAATCCTGTCATTTTTGATCATTTCAAACCCAAATGTAACGCATGGTAAAAAGTGTCACTTATATAAATTGATATATATGTACCCTGCACAGGAGGCTGCTGAGGGGAGGACGGCTCATAATAATGTCTGGAATGGAGTGAATGGAATGGTATCAAGCACATGGAAACCACGCTGCCTGTGGTATCCTGCTATCAAAGTGTAATAGGGTGGAAGTGCCTCTATAGAGAGCATTAGTAATGCTGTCTTTTTGTAGGCACTAACCTCGCCATGGTTCGTTGGACAAAGCTATGTGAAAATGAATGGAGTTATTGTAAGGTTTTTGGATAAACACAGAAAATATGGTCTGTGGTAAACACAGGCTTAGAAGATTTTTGTTCTATGAGATCATCTTCATCAGTTAACATCACTTTTTGTGAATTTTGAAGCATTTATGCAATAAAAAAGCACATAAAGGCTTCATAATTCATGAAGGTCATGTTAACTGACTGACCATACATATAAGATATCCTAAACCTGTGCTAATCTCGTACCAAATTTTCATCTTTTATGCCTAAACCCTATTCTTTACCCATTAATTTTACTCATAGGATTGGCTGAACAAACCAGAGGTAACTCTGTTTCTGGGTTTTAGGATAGTTTAAATTCATTGTTGGTGTGCTCTGATTGGTTGCGGGCATGACATTTCCTACAAAATGGCTGTACAATTAATATATGCATTTCCTGCCAGAGGAAGCGCTAATACATGCACTAGGCACTTGTCTTTTCTTACTAGCACTGATTTAGCAGATAGCTTCTGTAATGAGGAATGTTTTTACCTGCAATGACTGCAATATGTCATTACTTTATCTACCTTAAATGAATGCACTGCTCCCATGACTGTAAATCGCTATGGATATTTGTCTGCTCAACTATACTCAATTCTTTATAGTGAGAAACTTTATGTGCTGAGACTCTGACAGAGGAGAGTCAGATTAAGAGGACAATGGTTGAAATAGCTGTTTTAGGGCTGCTTGGGTCCTTTTAGTATCTGCTAAATATTGTATACATTTTTTGATAAGTAGACATTTTTGTTGTGACATTCTGTGGATAAAGTTACTCCATTTATGTGAAAAGCATACTGGTGAAATCTGTAAAATATAATCTATATGAAAAATAATTATCTGATATTGCTATTGTCAGGTGTCAGGTGCAAAGTTTAGGTTCAATGTTAGCTATCTATCTAACATTAGGCTATAACTAGTGTTTACCGGCCTCAGTCTGTAGCGAGTTTAAGTCTGCAAAATTCTGGCACTTTCTTTATTTTGAAGAATGGTGTGGGCACTTGGCCAGAACTTGCTGTTTCTCCTACTACCACAGTGCAACAGCGCCATCTATTGACCTGATGGACTACTAACGCTAAAGCATGTAGAATATACAATTTACATAAACAAATTGACTTAAAAAATAAATATATGATAAAGGAATGTCTGTTTTTAATGACTTTGTTTTCAACCCATTACACTATCCCCTCCTCTATTTGTCTGTCTGTCTATAGTCAATGTCTAGCATGTCCAGACAAGTGGTGTTCCTTCGTGCCAGTAATCTTGTAAAACTGGATAAATCATCATGTTTCCAGCCACCATGTAAGAATTGAGCACAACTTTGTTTGCGGTCTAAGGCACTGCATCGCAGTGCTAGAGGCGTTCTACAGATCCGTACGATCCCGGGCTGTGTTGCAGCCGGCTGCGACCGTGGGACCCATGAGGCGGCGCACAATTGGCACAGCGTCGTCCAGGTTAGGGGAGGGTTTGGCCAGCTGGGATGTCCTTGTCCATGCACGCTGACACGGTCGCCAGTTCTACGGTGTTTCCTCCAACCCATTGGTGCGGCTGGCTTCCGGATTAAGCGAGCAGTGTGTCAAGAAGACAGCGGCTTGGCATGGTCGTGTTTTGGAGGACGCATGGCTCTTGACCTTCGCCTCTTCTGACTCCGTACAGGAGTTGCAATGATGGGGCAAGACTGTAACTACTGTACCAATTGGGGAGAAAAAGGGGTAAAAAGTACCCTAAGCAAATCTTGTCTCCTAAATGAACTAGTTTAGCCCACAACCATATGGCATAGCCACATCAGGGCAACTCAGAGTATGCCATTCTGTTCTTCTGAAATAGACTACATTTTCTTCATATCATGTCTCTTTAGACCTGTCTAAAATAAATTATGGATTTATTGTGATGGTGTAGTCTATATTAAATATTAGACTTTTTCAAATGTATATGTTTCAAAGGTCTGCATCAGTGGCTTGTAGGCTATGCGTGTAAGCCAGGAGATGCTAAATGTGTTTGTTAATTAACGGTCAATTACCTTGAGACTGGCAGTTATTTGCTTGACAATCAACAGCTGACAAAATGTCATGACATCCACAGCCCTAGGTGCAACTCAATATTAGGAAAGTGTTCTAAATGTTTTGTACACTCAGTGAATATTTACCTCTTATATTGGATCCAATCTTTATGAAATGATTTGAGTAATTATTATGCTGTGTTACATGGATTAACTTTGTCTTACATTCTCGGTATAAATGTAAACAAAGTCTCTCAATATGTCAATGTGGGGGTTGATGTCCATCTACCCTGTCACAATACAGTTGATCCAGAAGACTGCTCCTCAACTATATGGCTTTACTCCAGAGCTGGGATTGAGAACGCTATTTATTTATTTTATTTTTTTATTTCACCTTTATTTAACCAGGTAGGCTAGTTGAGAACAAGTTCTCATTTGCAACTGCGACCTGGCCAAGATAAAGCATAGCAGTGTGAACAGACAACACAGAGTTACACATGGAGTAAACAATAAACAAGTCAATAACATGGTAGAAAAGAAAAAAAAAGAGAATCTATATACAATGTGTGCAAAAGGCATGAGGTAGGCAATGAATCGAATAATTACAATTTTAGCAGATTAACACTGGAGTGATAAATCATCAGATGATCATGTGCAAGAAGAGATACTGGTGTGCAAAAGAGCAGAAAAGTAAATAATAAAAGCAGTATGGGGGGTGAGGTAGGTAAATTGGGTGGGTAGTTTACAGATGGACTATGTACAGCTGCAGCGATCGGTTAGCTGCTGGATAGCAGATTTTTAAAGTTGTTGAGGGAGATAAAAGTCTCCAACTTCAGAGATTTTTGCAATTCGTTCCAGTCGCAGGCAGCAGAGAACTGGAAGGAAAGGCGTCCAAATGAGGTTTGGCTTTAGGGATGATCAGTGAGATACACCTGCTGGAGCGCGTGCTGCGGGTGGGTGTAGCCATCGTGACCAGTGAACTGAGATAAGGCGGCACTTTACCTAGCATAGCCTTGTAGATGACCTGGAGCCAGTGGGTCTGACGACTAGGGCATACAGGTCGCAGTGGTGGGTCGTATAAGGTGCTTTAGTAACAAACGAATGGCACTGTGATAAACTGCATCCAGTTTGCTGAGTAGAGTATTGGAAGCTATTTTGTAGATGACATCGCCGAAGTCGAGGATCGGTAGGATAGTCAGTTTTACTAGGGTAAGTTTGGCGGCGTAGTGAAGGAGCTTTGTTGCGGAATAGAAAGCCGATTCTTGATTTGATTTTGGATTGGAGGTGTTTGATTGAGTCTGGAAGGAGAGTTTGCAGTCTAGCCAGACACCTAGGTACTTATAGATGTCACATATTCTAGGTCGGAACCGTCAGGGTGGTGATGCTAGTCGGGCGTGCGGGTGCGAGGCAGCGAACGGTTGAAAAGCATGCATTTGGTTTTACTAGCGTTTAAGAGCAGTTGGAGCCGGAAGGAGTGTTGTATGGCATTGAAGCTCGTTTGGAGGTTAGATAGCACAGTGTCCAAGGAAGGGCCGGAAGTATATAGAATGGTGGTATTACAGCGGTCTCTAAGGCAAAGGTGAGACATAACTCACAGAGAACTAAGAGACCGAGTGTGAAGGCTGGCTATTCTCTATATCTTCAAAGTGTCAGCAGCTGAAGATGAGCAAAAAGATGTCTTAGTTAAACATTACGACATATACATACAGTAGTACACAATAAATGTACAACTACCACACATATTGCATTTTTCTTCTGTCTCTCCCAGTCTCCTCATCCACACCAGAGACAGATCTAAAGCTTAATAGACCAGTAACTTTAAGGTGCTCTGCACACATTTGATGGACTTGAAACATGTATCTCACTCATTGACCATACAGTTAGCCTTAGCTGGGAGGATGACAGGTAGTGAGCTGCAGGGAGATTCCAGATACCAGGTCAGAGGGTTTCTCTGTGACCTCACTCTGTGACACTCCAGAGGAAGGACAACAACGAGAAGTGGAGGTGTCAGCTGACTGACAAGGGAAAAGTGAAGACCTCATTGACTACATTGTTTTTCTACATTCTCAGGTATGTATACTTCACAGGCGCTGCTGAGGGAGGACAACTCATAATAATGGCTGAACCAAGTGAATGAAATGGCATCAAACACATGGAAACCATGTATTTGATACCATTCCACTAATTCCGCTCCAACCATTACCGTGAGCCTGTCCTCCCCAATTAAGGTGCCACCAACCTCCTGTGGTATCCTTTTTATTGTCACGTTCCTGACCTGTTTTCTGTTAGTTTTTATGTGTTAGCTGGTCAGGACGTGAGTTTGGGTGGGCAGTCTATGTTTTCTGTTTCTATGTTGGTTAATGGGTACCTAATATGGTTCTCAATTAGAGGCAGGTGGTTTTCATCTCCTCTGATTGAGAATCATATTAAGGTAGGTGTTTTCACTTTGTTGGTCGTGGGTGGTTGTCTCCTGTGTCTGTGTCTATGTTGCACCATACGGGACTGTTTCGTTCGTTCGTCGTTTTATGTAGTCATTTTCCTGTTCGTTCGTTCTGCGTTACATGTAAGTCCTTACGTTCAGGTTTGTCTACTCCGTTTGTTGTTTTGTTTAGTTTTAAGTGAAGTTCGTGTCGTCGTCTTTACTTTAATAAATATCATGTCAAATCACAAGTCTGCATTTTGGTTCGATCCCTGCTCCTCCTCTTCGTATGAAGTGGAAGAGGAACGCCGTTACATTTATGCTACTATGATCTGGAAAAAATGAACAAGAAAGGAATATTAAGCCTGATAATGATGGTAATGGCAAAGGAGGAAAACTAAGTAAAATTCAAATCCTGTTTATCAAGGAAACACTTTCACTGCTGTACCTCATTGTGCTTCATCTACAGTGGCTTGCAAAAGTATTCACCCCCTTTGCATTTTTCCTATTTTGTTGCCTTACAACCTGGAATTAAAATTGATTTACACAACATGCCTACCACTTTGAAGATACAAAATATTTTTTGTGAAATAAACAAGAAATCAGACAAAAAAACAAAATTGTGCGTGCATAAACATTCACCCCCCCAAAGTCAATACTTTGTAGAGCCACCTTTTGCAGCAATTACAGCTGAAAGTCTCTTGGGGTATGTCCCTATAAGCTTGGCACATCTAGCCACTGGGATTTTTGCCCATTCTTCAAGGCAAAACTGCTCCAGCTCCTTCAAGTTGGATGGGTTCCACTGGTGTACAGCAATCTTTAAGTCATACCACAGATTCACAATTGGATTGAGGTCTGGGCTTTGAGTAGGCCATTCCAAGACATTTAAATGTTTCCCCTTAAACCACTCGAGTTTTGCTTTAGCAGTATGCTTAGGGTCATTGTCCTGCTGGAAGGTGAACCTCCGTCCCAGTCTCAAATCTCTGGAAGACTGAAACAGGTTTCCCTCAAGAAATTCCCTGTATTTAGCGCCATCCATCATTCCTTCAATTCTGACCAGTTTCCCTGTCCCTGCCGATGGAAAAACATCCCCACAGCATGATGCTGCCACCACCATGCTTCACTGTGGAGATGGTGTTCTCGGGGTGATGAGAGATGTTGGGTTTGTGCCAGACAGCATTTTCCTTGATGGCCAAAAAGCTCCATTTTAGTCTCATCTGACCAGAATACCTTCTTCTTCCAAATGTTTGGGGAGTCTCTCACATGCCTTTTGGCGAACATCAAACGTGTTTGCTTATTTTTGTCTTTAAGCAATGGCTTTTTTCTGGCCACTCTTCCATAAAGCCCAGCTCTGTGGAGTGTACGGCTTAAAATGGTCCTATGGGCAGATACTCCAATCTCCGCTGTGGAGCTTTGCAGCTCCTTCAGGGTTATCTTTGATCTTTTTGTTGCCTCTCTGATTAATGTACTCCTTGCCTGGTCCGTGAGTTTTGGTGGGGGGCCCTCTCTTGGCAGGTTTGTTGTGGTGCCATATTCTTTCCATTTTTTTTATAATGGATTTAATGCTGCTCCATGGGATGTTCAAAGTTTCAGATTTTTTTTTTATAACCTAACCCTGATCTGTACTTCTCCACAAATTTGTCCCTGACCTGTTTTGAGAGCTCCTTGGTCTTCATATTGCCGCTTGCTTGGTGTTACCCCTTGCTTATTGGTGTTGCAGACTCTGGGGCCTTTCAGAACAGATGTATATACTCCCATATACTGAGATCAAGTGATAATTAGATTGGACACAGGTGGACTTTAACTAATTATGTGACTTCTGAAGGTAATTGGTTGCACGAGATCTTATTTAGGGGCTTCATAGCAAAAGGGGTGAATACATATGCACGCACCACTTTTCCGGTTTTTATTTTTTGAAACAAGTTTTTTTTCATTTCACTTCACCAATTTGGACTATTTTGTGAATGTCCAATACATGAAATCCAAATAAAAATCCATTTAAATTACAGGTTGTAATGAAACAAAATAGGAAAAACGCCAAGGGGGTGAATACTTTTGCAAGGCACTGTATGTACTTTGTAATTTGTGTGTCAGTCCCTCTTTCTGTTGTGAGCCAGGCTGATCTCAAGTGACACAGGTGTGCTCTGTGTCTTTCTCCATCAGTTCTTAACCAGTCGGAGGTGATTTGGGTAGCAGTAGTGCTTATGGCTGTGTGTGTGGCTGCAGCTCTGATTGTCATCTTCAGGTGGAGGGTGCGTAAGTCATCTACAACTCTTAATTACCCTCTGAAGTCAGCTTCTATTCTATCTGAACGGAACTAATTTCCTTCATACAGTTAGTAGATATTTATAATGTTGTATAGTAAAGAAAACCTTTCTTTTTGGTGTGAAATGTGTATTTTATTAATGATTCACGATCGTACGATTTCAGATTATTTTTCAGGAAATCAGATGTTAGTCAACACAGGAAATGTGGTGCAAGCAAACAACAGTGATGTAAGTAAATCGATTCATCAACATTATTCACTTTGATAATTGTGTGTGTGTGGACGTGTTTAACTATGTATGCGTAACCGATGTGAAATGGCTAGCTAGTTAGCGGGGTGCGGGCTAATAGTGTTTCAATTGGTAACGTCACTCGCTCTGAGACCGTGAAGTAGTTGTTCCCCTTGCTCTGCAAGGGCCGCGGCTTTTGTGGCGCGATGGGTAACGATGCATTGAGAGTGACTGTTGTCTGTGCACAGAGGGTCCCTGGTTCGAGCCCAGGTAGGGGCGAGGAGAGGGACGGAAGCTATACTGTTACATATGTGCGTAGGGCCAGAGAGCAGACATTACCTATACTGAGGTCAACCTTCCCACTGGTAGACCAACAGACTGAATATGCAACCATTAGATCAAGACCCTGAACCATAGACTATTCACTATTAAGACTATACGCTTATATTGATATATTAAAGAGATTAGCAGAATAATCAGATTCAAATTCTCACCATTTCTGTTGCAAGATATATTTTTAAAGCAGTCGCAATGTGCCAATTTACTTCCCTGTGCTTGGTCATTGAGCAACAGATAATGATTGTGTTTGAGAGGTAAAATATTTGCTTTAGTTTTTTTAAATTACTTGGTTGTTTTTCATTTACTGGCTCTGAGTTTCAAGATTGTGAAGTTGAGATGAGGAGAAAGATGTAAGAACTTGAAGGTTCGTTTGAAATAAACGTTCTCAGTTAAGCTGTACCAAAAAGGGTACTTCTTCCATCACCACACCTTTTCAGGGGAATAGCTGGCCTTGCATCGGTCTGCTCTGTGACAACTTCCTGTGTCGTCTCAACTTCCCTTTTTTATTCTGACACAATGAAAAGTGAGGCAGATGAAAATAGATATTACTGTTATTCTCAATCAGAGGTCAAGAGGTCACAGGGGAATCCGAAAGAGGAATCCTCATGAAGTTCTACTGTAACACCCTGATCGGTTTAACCTGTCTTGTGCTTGCCTCCACCCCCCATCAGGTGTCTCCCATTTGTTCCCATTATCCCCTGTGTATTTGTACCAGTGGTTTCTGTTTGTCTGTTGCTTAGTTCGTCTTGTCAAGCTTACCAGCGTGTTCTTCCGTACTCCTGTTTTTCTAGTCCACCCGGTTCCGACCTTTTCTGCCTGCCCTGACCTCAAGTCTGCCTGCCGTCCTGTACTCATCTGACTCTGACCTGGTTTACGAACTTCTGCCTGTCCTCGACCTGCCTCGACTGCCCCTTATCTATAAATAAATATCAGAGACTCGAACCATCTGCCTCCTGTGTCTGCATTTGGGTCTCGTCCTGTGTCGTTATAACTACTGAATTAATACTCATCACTACTACACAAGATCTACACAGAACCTACTGGTTTTACTACTTGATTGCTATGGAAATATGTAGTAAACCAGTAGTAATTTAAGTAGTAATGATAAATTGGGACGTTTCACTACTGGTGAACACTACATATTTCCTACTCAAATCACTACATAATTCTCCCTTAATGACTACTGTGTAACTATGCTTTGGGGTTCCTACTACTTAAGTCCTACACATTCTGTCACGCCTGCTCCCGCTCCCGCTCCCCCTCCCTGGTGCTCGAGGGTGCCAGGCTACCCGTCATTATACCATCATTACGCGCAGCTGTGCTCACTGGACTCACCTGGACTCACCTGGACTCCCTCACTTTGTTGATTGGCCCTGCATAAATGTCTGTTCCTCTGTATTGTTCCTTTCAGTGGCATTGTTTGTCGTGTTTTGTGTCCAGACGCTCTTGTTCCGTTGCATGTCCTTCTATATTAAATGGTTCACTCCCTGTACCTGCTTCTTATCGCCTGCGTAGTGCGTTACACATTCACGATTGAATTACTACACAATGCCTACACATTCATTCTGTATGTCTACTCAATTCCTATTGAATTACTACTACCAGTGCCATCTGTGTACGTAGTGTTGTGTCCCTACTGAATTGCTCCTGAGACTATTTCATTTTCTACAGAAACCCTTTTGAATAACTATTGAAAACATTATATTACTTTTTGCCCGCTCAAAATCACTATTGACATCTTGTTTCACTACTGTGTCACTACTAGAGTAGTGCACATGTTATTTTATAAATTTTATAAATGTAGTTATATCAAAACAAGAAATAATAAGCTTATACAAACTTTTTCAATTTTTTTTATGAAATGATTACATATTAAATGACATATTTATAAAAAATAAAAATAAAATATATATATATATATATGTTAATCCCTTTGAGGCCTTGTCTTCATTCGCTTTGACTAAAAGGGGAAGTTCACCCATTTTTACATGTGACCTTATTTTCACTCTTTTTGTGCTTGTAGTTGATCCCCCAAACTTTTTTTTATATATATTTTGTTTGGTTACAGAGTCATCACTTGCGATAGACAATCATTCATTATGAAAATGTGTCTAAGCATGTTATAAAACGCTCAAACACTCCAAACTAACTCATATTATATCAGAATCTCATTCAGGATAATGTCTCTCCACTCAATTTAATAAAGAAATAAATCCACTGTCCCATAAATCCATATTTGCATCCTTTTGTTGTAAGAAGCATTATTCAAATATGGATTTATGGCACAGTTGGGGGGGATTTAAAAATTTAGTGCAGAGACTTTATCCAGAATGAGATTCTGAGTTGGTTTGGAGTGTTTTGTAGTGTTTTATAACATGCTTTAGACACATTTGCACAATGCATTGTGGTCAATGGCAAGTGATGACTCCGCAAAATGTGACAACCATTTTCTTTGCAACAAAACAACTAAAAGCACAGAAAGAGGCCACATGTATAAAAAAAAAATGGGTGAACTTCCCTTTAACTTTTTATTACAGCTACATTTTCCCACCATGCTACCTTTTAGAAAATAAAGACAAGCACAAGATAATCAATTATAATCCATTATCCATCCTCTGCTAAGAGGTTCCATAAAACAACACAGACAAACATTTGAAAACTATTTTAATCTTAATTAACAACAATGGCCTCCAGTCTTCCTTCGCAACAGGTCAAAAGAGGTAAGTAGAATGGGTAAGTATACCAATATGAACATACTGTACATTTTATACAAACACACATACTTATTAGCTAGCATGACGAAAACAGAGGCTACATGGCTACATTTCAATAGCGCTAGCAAACAGCTAGGCTAAACTCAATTCCTCTCTATGACAACTGTAAACTGTTGCACTAGTGAAAACGTATGTCCAAAATTATATGATAGCTCTACTTCACTGTGCTGCTGAACAACCCTGAATATTTGGATATTACTTTTTGATTTTGAAGAGAGGAGGCAATATTCATCCTCTTTTACTCTCGCAGTCTGATCTTATTCCTTGGCTTTTGTTTTTACCTTCTTTAAGACTGTGCTTGAGTGACAGGACTGACACACCATGTAAACTGATATTTGCAACGCCAGTGAAGTGCACTGAACCCGTAATTCTACCCACTTAAGAACATAGCCATTGAGTAAGATAGAATGCGCGTTGCCTGCCAGCATTCAAGGTGCCGGCAGTTATTCCTTGAGGCCCATCCTCTAGTGATTTTACCCGCACGTTCCGTTGCTATGGGAATCATTTCTCCTCCCCCCTGCTCTCTCCAACAAAAGTCACAGGTTGTGCTTTGAAACAATCAGCATTCAAACTATTCGGTCGATTACGCATTCATTTCGCTCCAATGATGACCGGATTTGTCAACAAACTAACCACATAGAAATAGTTTCTGCATGTGAGATTTTTTTTAAAGGTAAGAAAGTACAATTTAAAAGCTGTCTTTCAAATTGTTTTGCAGTTTACGTTAGTTTGGTCGAGGCATATTCTACGTAGCTAGGCATATTTTACGTAGCTAGCCAGGCAGGTAAACAAGCCAGACCTACCTCACTTGTTTTTGATTTGATATGCGTAAACGGAACGTAAACATTTTACAACAGCGAGGCAGAATGGCCGCAAGGAGATGTGAGAGTGAGTTGATAGTAACGTTATAGGGCCTACAGTTTTATTCTATTTTAATCTCAAGGAGAAAGGGACAAAGAAATACATATAGTTGAAGGTCGGCTATTATTTGAGTTGCGCTACCGGACTAAACTCCACTCTATGGTGAAGGAAGTGTATACACCATTATAAAGGAAGTTTATAAACTTCCTTCACCATAGAGTGGAGTTTAGTTCTGCGAGAGTTGTGCATGCTTTGGCTTAAAATGTGCATTTTTGGGACTATACCATTGGCTACATTGTACCAGACAAATTAAATAAAGTGAAACTCAAGTATTTAAAACTTTTGACTAATAGTATTTGACCCTGGTCTGGAACGAGAGCCCCTACTGACCCATAATGAAGACCCCGGTGGCCGAGGGTCGCCTGCAGGTGCTGCAGATCTACCGGCTCCTCCAGTATGTTCATGAGGGAGACCAGCCTCAGATAGAGAAGATGGTAGACATGGGTGTGGAGGACCTCATCAACCTGACAGAGCCACGGGAGGGCACCGGAGTTCTCCACCTGGCTGCTGTGGCCAACAACACAGACATGGTCAGCTTCCTGCTGGCCCAGGGCGCCCAGCCCAACGTCCAGGACAAAAGGGGACGCACCCCGGTCATGTTAGCAGCTGAGATGGGGCACGACGGCATGGTGGCCCTGCTAGCTAAGAACTACGCTAAAATGAACCTGTTGGATGCTGACGGGAAAGGTGAGAGGATCCAGTCAGCCTCCAGATTAGGTGATGCTGTGTTTGCTAGAGATATTGAGTAGAGTAGTGTAGAGTAGAGTAGTCGGCTACTGAGAATATAAATTTATACAATGGGATGGAATAAAATAGAATGTTACTTTATTTATTACCCGTAGATGGAAATGTGCCCTTCGCATCAATTCAAACCATAGTAGACCATCACTGTATTCAAATTTACACTCCACAGTTTGCTTACTTACTGTATTACTGTGTGTGTAGCTCTGATACCAAGAGATGGATTCTGTTTCAAGTTCAGTCTGGTAGCCTCCTGTTGAATGGCGTGACTGTTTGACTCATGAAAATGCATGCTTTCTCTGTTTACATATTGATGAGATCAGTGTCTCAGGCGGCTCGAATTGACTCACTCCCTCCAAAGGAGCCAACCCAATGGCGCTCATACAAAACTCCTTAAAGCCCAATTATGATAATAGCCTCAATTGCAGTGAGGTCCAGTCTTCAGTTACAGTCAATGAGTCTTGGCTATTTTGTGGGGATGATTGTGAACACATCTAATTACAGATCAGAAGGGATCCTCTCCCTTGTCTGTAAAGCCTGCTGGGTAATCCGATCCCTTCAGCTCAATGGCTCACTTGGTGGCTCTTGGCTCTTTTCCAAGGTGTGCTCTTCTACTGCATCTTCCCCACCAAGCGCCACATGCGCTGCCTGCAGGTGGCCCTACACAGCTTGGCTGATGTCAACAACGTCTCGCTCGCCGGGACACCCGTGTTCCTGCTGGCGTGTCAACGTGCCGCCGACTGCTCCGCCATGTGCCTCAGCATCCTGGAGCAGGGCGCCGACCCCAATGCAGCCAATCAGGTCTCATAACACATGACATGGCGGTTTCTGGGAGATCAATGGGCAAATCTGAAATTACACCCTATTCTCTATTTAGTGCAATACTTTAGTCTTATTAGGTACAGTTTGCTGAAATGTTATAAGTGTGCCATTTTGGATTCAACTAATTTTATATTTTCTCAAATTTAACTTGTTGAATTATGGGAGAGGAAATTACCTGAATTGTCGTCTCTCTGAGTAATGTAGATATAGAATAAGGTAACTAAGACTTTGATGTGTGTGAATTTGGTCTTCATATTCACACTCATCACATAGAGGTGACATCCTCCTGTCTCTACAGATGACAGGCCGCACTGCATTGATGGAGGCAGCCAGGGCTGGGGCTGTGGAGCTGGTCAGAGCCATCCTACTGAGGGGGGCAAACCCCAACACCCTCGACAAGAACCACCTCCACGCCACACACTTCGCTGCCATGGGGGGATTCTTTGAGGTGGGTTATTTTTTTTATTTTACCTTTATTTAATTAACTAGGCAAGTCAGTTAAGAACAAATTCTTATTTACAATGACAGCCTAGGAACAGTGCCTTGTTCAGGGGCAGCACAACAGATTTTTACCTTGTCAGCTCAGGGATTCAATCTAGCAACCTTTCGGTTACTAGTCCAATGCTCTAACCACTAGGCTACCTGCCACCCCAGGTAGCCTAAACAGTAATAATTCATTTGAACGTCAGGTGTCTGTCAGTATAGACTACCCATGTCTAATTGTGGCTTTAATTGCCACATGGGCCACATATACAATATATCTGTACTACGGTTGCAAAGGAAGGGAATATTACTGGAAACTTTCTGTATTAATGTAATCTATCAAAAGACTTCTAGTGGGCCTTTTGGGTACTTCAGATTATTAATGTCTGTAATTATTTTGGGCCCTCTGTGTGGCCTTATCACATATAAAATATATGACATAACTAAATAAGATGTTATTAAAATAGAAAAACAGAATGACAAAGATGTTAAACATTATCCTAAATGTTAACCATCAATTTAGTGAATACCATTGGTGTTTAATATGAGGGGTTTCAGCATGAAATATCCTTTTATATATATTTTTACAGACTTCTATTTTATTTTACTATGTCAATATGTATTTTTTGGTAATGTTTTGGCGTCAAACTAGTGTCAGTTGTGAAAAAAGTCAATAGTTGGTTGAGTTGCAGAGTTAAGGCCGTTGTTGATTTAGATGCTTTTTTTTATTAACTAGGCTATTTTCTCTTGAACCATCTTTTTTTTTTTTTTGTTATTAAATTATAAATGACCAAAGTCACGATAGATTGCCATATATTTTCTGTTAATTAAAAAATTACTGAAGATTCTGGTAACTTTGGTAAATTACCACTATTTTTGCAACCCTAGTCTGAACTTCATGCGCCAATTTCCTGGACCCAGATTAAGCTTAGTCCTGAACTGAAAAACACTTCCTATAGACATTTTCCATTGAGCAGGACAAGGCTTATTTTGGGTCCGGGAAACAGGCCCTATACGTCATCTGTTTTGTGTACGAGCATCATCAGTTACTATAATTGTATTGACTTCCTGCAGGTGATCCAGGTGCTGTCTGCTTACTCAGCTGACATGGGGGTGATGACATCAGAGGGGGACACTCCTCTGCACTACGCTGCCCGAGGGGGCTTCACTGATTGCTGCAGGTTCCTAGCACAGAGAGGTATAGGCCTTAACTAATATGCTTTTTTTTACTAATACTGTAACTAATATACACGGAAGTAATCAGTCCTTCTTAAACTCAAACAAACACATTGACGTTAAGCTCAGTGAATACATCTGTTTGAATTTTTTTTTTAGCATTTTATACATTTTATTCCCAGCATTTGAAATGTTTTCAGCTGGCTATTGATTTGTCAGATTTTTATTCCACTTCAGTCACGAAAGGGTTTCCATCTTTATTGTGTGATAACTTCAGGTTGTAACCCCAAACAAAAAGACCAGGAGGGCCTTCTACCCCGTCATATTGCCAAAGACAACGGCTACAAGGCAGTTGTAAAGGAACTCAAGAAAGCAGAGAGGATACATGGGAAGTACTCCAAAACCGGGATGTCCAATCCCAACACTCCCTGGGCCCTGACCCTCCACGATTGGTCCCACGAGCACGAGGCCGCCCTCCGGAACGCCTTTTTGGACGAATCAGAAGCCAAGGGCACGGAGACAGTCTCTAGGGAAATGTTTATATCTGTGCTGCAGAAGCTCCAGGCCCCAGTGGAACTGGACCAGCTCCACAAGGTGGTAGGGGCCCACGACAAAAGGAGAGAAGGACTAGTCAACGTCAGTGACTTCTTCAAGGGCCTCAAGTACCTCCAGAAACCATTTACCATCGCCTCTTATGGTCCAAAGAAGAAGAAAGGAGGAAAGAGAGGTAAAAAGGGCAAGAAAAAGGCTAAATTCACTCTCCCCATGCCTATTTGTACCATCCCACCTGAGCTTATATACCGGCGGGACGACGGCGGGCCGCCTCACTACATGATCGAGACGTACCAGCATTGTACTGACGTCACCCGTTTCGACCGCGACCACCCGCCAGTCCACCCGATAGAGGATGACTCCGCCTGGTACCTAGACAAGCCGGAGAGGGTCTATATCGACATCAACTACTGTGTGAAGACGGGGGACCTGGAGTCTCTGAACCTGGCCTTCAGTCAGGGGGTCCCGGTGGACGTGAAGGACCGCTTCTATAAGACCCCTCTCATGACCGCCTGTTCCAGTGGAAACTACGAGGTGGCCCAATTCCTCCTCAACTTGGGGTGAGGAAGAATTCTCTCCTGGATGAGATTATTTTGTTTTAGTTTATGGAACACCGTAGTCAACATATGTAAAGGGGTTGTTACACAACTCATCATTATCACTTCTCCCTTTTGTAGACTGTATACATTTCTCAATGTTTGCTTTATAATGCAGTGTGAATATGCCGGTAAAGTTATAGTGGTTTAGTCAGTCATAGCATTAGGCCTATTTCAGTACTGTACCGTATGTGTTTCTTATATACCACAGGGCTGACGTGAATGTGTGTGACCAGTTCCGTTGGACGCCCCTTCACCACGCTTGTCACGCCGGACAACTGGACATAATGGAGCTGCTGGTGGAGAGAGGAGCCAAGGTGGACACGCCCTCTCTCAACGGTGCCACACCCCTCATGAGGGCCATCGAGAGCTGCAGGCCCTGCTGTGTGGACTACCTCATCAAGGCCGGGGCAACGGTTGCTGCAGAAAACAAGAAAGGTACTGTAATACCATCATGAATAGCATGATGCAGTAGGATATTAAATAGCGAACAAGGAATGAATACTCACTCACTCTGTAGGCTACCCAAACAACACATAAGGTCAGCACTCAGAACACCTGAGTTGGTTGACTGTTTTAGTTGATAGATTGCCTCAGAGACTTTTTCTGTCATTTGAATAAGTGCATTTTGTTTCAGAGCAAAATTGCTTGGACATCGCCCATGCCTATGCAGACTTCAGGATTGTGGACTTGGTCCAGGCTAAGATTGATACTCTGCCCAAACTCAAGGAGAACAAGAAAGGAAAAGGGGGTATACCTCAACCTAAACCCAGACCTGCCACTGCCCAAGAAAAGGTACAATAACTTTTCATGCTACTTGTTTGTCCTAACAACATGTGGACCGTTTCTTTCTATTTTTGATCCGATCGATGGTAAGACTGTTAACCAATCATCATAATCCTGTATGTCAAAGATGTGGTCACACACCCATTCTTTTTTGATCTATGCATAGGCCTCCCTTCCCATCTCTCAATGCGACCGAAAACCAAAAAGTGTAAAAGGATAGTCCCTGTTACCCTACCCCAGAGACATGTAAGCAAATTAGTCCAGACGTGTAGAATTACTTGCTGACAAGGCCGTGGTGTAGTTCTCAATAATCAGAGGCATCGTAGCCGGCAGAGACACCATGCGAGTCCCTATTCAAACTCAAATAAAATAAAATTGCTATATACAGGGGGTACCGGTACCGAGCCCATGTGCGGTGGTACAGGGTAGTCGAGGTCATTTGTATACAGTGGGTCAAAAAAGTCTTTAGTCAGCCACCAATTGTGCAAGTTCTCCCACTTAAAAAGATGAGAGAGGCCTGTAATTTTCATCATAGGTACACTTCAACTATGACAGACAAAATGAGGGAAAAAAATCCAGAAAATCACATTGTAGGATTTTTTATGAATTTATTTGCATATTATGGTGGAAAGTAAGTATTTGGTCAATAACAAAAGTTTATCTCAATACTTTGTTATATACCCTTTGTTGGCAATGACAGAGGTCAAACGTTTTCTGTAAGTCTTCACAAGGTTTTCACACACTGTTGCTGGTATTTTGGCCCATTCCTCCATGCAGATCTCTAGAGCAGTGATGTTTTGGGGCTGTTGCTGGGCAACATGGACTTTCAACTTCCTCCAAAGATTTTCTATGGGGTTGAGATCTGGAGACTGGCTAGGCTACTCCAGGACCTTGAAATGCTTCTTACGAAGCCACTCCTTCGTTGCCCGGGCGGTGTGTTTGGGATCATTGTCATGCTGAAAGACCCAGCCACGTTTCATCTTCAATGCCCTTGCTGATGGAAGGAGGTTTTCACTCAAAATCTCACGATACATGGCCCCATTCATTCTTTCCTTTACATGGATCAGTCGTCCTGGTCCCTTTGCAGAAAAACAACCCCAAAGCATGATGTTTCCACCCCCATGCTTCACAGTAGGTATGGTGTTCTTTGGATGCAACTCAGCATTCTTTGTCCTCCAAACACGACGAGTTGAGTTTTTACCAAAAAGTTATATTTTGGTTTCATCTGACCATATGACATTCTCCCAATCTTCTTCTGGATCAGCCAAATGCTCTCTAGCAAACTTCAGACGGGCCTGGACATGTACTGGCTTAAGCATAACCCATCAGGAAGTCCAAGATCCAGTTGCAAAGGGAGGTGTTTAGTCCCAGGGTCCTTAGCTTAGTGATGAGCTTTGTGGGTACTATGGTGTTGAACGCTGAGCTAAAGTCTCACATAGGTGTTCCTTTTGTCCAGGTTGGAAAGGGCAGTGTGAAGTGAGATTGAGATTGCGTCATCTGTGGATCTGTTTGGCGCGGTATGCGAATTGAAGTGGGTCTAGGGTTTCCGGGATGATGGTGTTGATGTGAGCCATGACCAGCCTTTCAATGCACTTCATGGCTACCGGCGTGAGTGCTACGGGGCGGTAGTCATTCAGGCAGGTTACCTTCGCATTCTTTTACACAGGGACTATGGTGGTCTGCTTGAAACATTTAGGCATTACAGACTCGGTCAGGGAGAGTTTGAAAATGTCAATGAAGACACTTGCCAGTTGGTACATGCTCTGAGTTTGATGGTTCGTCTGAGGGCAAGGCGGTGCGGATGTTGCCTGTAACTGAGGTGGTATACACCTCAATGCCATTGGATGAATCACGGAACATATTCCAGTCTGTGCTAGCAAAACAGTCCTGTAGCGTAGCATTCGCCCTATCTGACCACTTCCGTATTGAGCGAGTCACTGGTACTTCCTGTTGTAGTTTATGCTTGTAAACAGAAATCAGGAGGATAGAATTATGGTCAGATTTGCCAAATGGAGGGTGAGGGAGAGCTTTGTATGCATCTCTGTGTGTGGAGTAAAGGTGGTCTAGATTTTTTCCTCTGCTTGCACATGTGACATGCTGGTAGAAATGAGGCAAAACGGATTTAAGTTAGCCTGCATTAAAGTCCCCGGCCACTAGGAGCGTCGCTTCTGGATGAGCATTTTCTTGTTTGCTTATGGCCTTATACAGCTTGTTGAGTGCGGTCTTAGTGACAGCATAAGGTTGTGGTGGTAAATAGACGGCTACGAATAATACACATGAGAACTCTCTTGGTAGATGGTGTGGTCTACAGCTTGTTATGAGGTACTCTACCTCAGGCGAACAATACCTTGAGACTTTTTTAAATATTAGACATCATGCACCAGCTGTTATTAACAAATACACACACCCCCGCCCTTCGTCTTACCAGACGTAGCTGCTCTGTCATGCCGATGCACGGAAATCCCAGACAGCTCTATATTATCCGTTTTGTCGTTCAGCCAAGACTCGGTGAAACATAAGATATTACAGTTTTTACTGTGTTGCTGTGTCACTGTGGTTACTTCAATATTGCTCCAGGGTTGGGCTCAATTCCATTTCAATTCAGTCAAGATATGAATTGAAATTCCTAAGTATTGATAAATCCGCATTGAAAATCAATGAGTCAACATTTCAGTTGATCTAGAATTAAAATGCTGATACAATCTCTGGAAGTTGACTGAATTGACTGACCCTAAACCTTGATTGCTGTTTTTTTCTGCCTCCTTGATGACTGTGTTGCCGTGGTCCCCCCCCCCCCAGGGTCATGGTCCGGTGACCCCTGCCCCATCTGAGATGGTAGTGAATAAAGCGATGTTCCTGAAGGAGAGCGTCATTCTGCACAGCACTCAGATCATCAGCGGACAAGTCAACAAAGTGGACATCAGCTACGTGCCAAAAACGGTAGGACTGCTATGCCATTGCAGTGCTGATGTAGCAGGGGTAATCAGATTAAAATGACAACGAATCTCTCTCAAATGAGTTTGGTAACAATGTTTATTTTTTTCTGCAAGACATGTACATGGAGGTCCAGGAGGGGAATTGAACCTGTATATTAAAATAAAGTTGAACTACGTTGGTTGTGTTCAGTTTAGTTGTTTCTCCCTCATAGAGTTGTATAGAGATCGCAACATTGTATCTGTCCCATTATTGCGTTTTTGAGGGCACGGGCAGCGCCATTGAGGCCTCCATTTTGAAGTAGTCCATTTTATTCTACTACTTCAAAGAATTGGTAAACAAACTGAAAGGGTGCACACTGCCACCTGGAGTGTGTTGTTTGAGCAGGTATAAATAAACTCAAGGTTGGAGGTTTAATGTCACCTGCAGTTATGGAATGTTTTCTCACCAGTATAATTCATTGGCTGATCCCTCCTGATGACCTGGATGGAATTATGTGATCTTTCCTTACCTCATAGGAAGTCCCACCCAGTTGATTACTTCAAAATGGTGAAAGTCCTCTATACAACTCTATGTTCCAGGTATGGGGCAAGCAGACCACCACCAGCCAGCTGGTAGAGAAGATGCAGAAGAAGAGGGAGAGGTTTTCCTACGAGGTGGACTTTGAGGACTTTATGATGCCCTTCAGTAAGAACATCCAGCAGAAATCGCTGAAGCTAACTCAAGCTACTAACTAGTGGTAACAAGACATGGTTGTAATGAGTCAGCAGTTATGTTTGCAGATGGAATATATTTGCCTCACATAGTTGGTTTCAAATCAGTTTTCAATTCAGGAAGTGAATTGGAATTAATTTCGTCATATTTTCAATTTATGTATTGAATTGAAATTGTAATTTGCCTTAGCACACTGATGGCTGAGAGGATTGTTTCCTCGCTGTCATAGAAAGCCAGTAAATGTATTGACTAAAGCAAGAGACACCAAGTAGTAGATGTAAAGATGTCAGAATAATGTATAGATGTTGTTCACTGTATCTATTGAAATTATACACTTGAATTTAGTTCAAAATTGTCTTCTTCTGACACGCCTACCGAGTACTCATTGTTATCACTAGACACAAAGCACATGGCAAAGAGTCTGTCCTGTACACCAGACAGCTTCCACTCTTCCAGACAGCTTTACAGTCCTACGGATCTGATATAGAAGTCCTAGTAATGATTTGAAATATGTTGGGGAGGATCCACACCTAATACCTTTTTTGCACTGTTGGTTAGAGCCTGTAAATAAGCAGGTCTTCACACACCTGTTGTATTCTGCGCACGTGACAAATAAACTTTGATTTGGCATCTGGGCTGGTGGTTGGTGTGTCAACATCTCCTCTCGGTCTCTCTCTTTCTCTCACCGCCGTCTGCCAGGCACACTGGGTAGCATGCCTCACTCTGCAGGTACACACACAATTCACCACGACACAAACCACACGCACATTAAGACACACCTCCCTAAGCCTGTGAATGCCAGTGACATCACACGTGGTTGATACTGTGCTATTTGATTTCACTGCCTGACTTTTTTTGATGTGCCTGTTTTATCCTTTTGTTAGTCATCTATATGTCTGTAATGGACTTGGATTTGTACACTTTTTCTTCTGGTGAGTAGTGAGGGTATGGTTTTCTATGCAATACACAGTTTCTCCTCTGAACCTGCAGGAGGCACTGTTTGGCTAACTTTATTCTGGAATGACTGGTTTTTTATTTTATTTTATTTAACCTTTATTTAACTAGGCAAGTCAGTTAAGAACAAATTCTTATTTACAATGATGGCCTTGATAAGGCGGGTGAATAGAAACTTCTAGGGAGCTCTTGTCTTACAGCCCAGAGTGAGTAAAAGTGGCAGCCATGTGTAATGTTATTAGCTTGCTATACCATTATTGTCACACCCTGGCCTTAGTTATCTTTGTGTTCATTATTATTTTAGTCAGGTCAGGGTGTGACATCATGAAGTATGTGTTTTTGTATTGTCTAGGGGGTTGTATGGTTTAGAGGGTTAAGGAGTATAGATGGTTTAGTGTTGTGTGTAGTTGTCTAGGAAAGTCTATGGTTGCCTGAATGGGTTCCCAATTAGAGACAGCTGGTTACTGTTGTCTCTGATTGGGAGCCATATTTAAGACCGCCATAGGCTTTAGCTGTTGTGGGTCATTGTATATGTCTAGTCTGTCGAACGTAAGTAGTTTGTGTGTGCACTTGCGTTTGTAGTTTGACGGTCGTTTGTTGTTTTGTTAGTTTGAATAAGTGTTTCGTGTTCCGTCTTCTATATAATAAAAAGAAGATGTATTCATATCATGCTGCGCCTTGGTCCTCTCACTCATATCAAGACGATCGTGACAATTATATACTTGATCTGAGAATAAATAACAAGAAAAGACATGGTATTAGCAGTGGTATTTTGGGGGGTTATTTTTACTTTACATTTTATATGTTTGACAATTTTTACTTCACTACATTCCTAAATAAAATACTCCTTACATTTTCCCTGACACTCAAAAGACTATCTCCAGACTGCATTGAGAGTTGATGATCACATTTGAGAGACAAAGATTACAATTACACTCAGTGGCTCTATCTATCTCTCTGTGTTAAATGTACTTGCTGATGCTGATCCATGCTCTCTCACCTTCTCAATATCAAATTAGACGACAGTGTCCTCAAGGTCCATTGGACATTGTTACAAAAAGGAAAAAGACCAAGATCGAGGTCAGTAACACAGGCCCACGTTGAATTTGTATTACCACAGCTAAAGGGATACCTACTTCCCTAGAGTCAGATGAACTTGTGGATACAATTTCTATGGCTCTGTGTTCAGTATGAAGGAAGTTAGAGGTAGTTTCGCGAGCCAATGCTAACTTGCCGTAGCGCAATGACTGGAAGTCTATGGGTCTCTGCTAGCGTGCGAGAGAAAAGGAGAGGATGAGATGGGGATGTCAGTTACAGAGAGGGGGAGCAAGAATAATAAGCTGAATGACTGAATGCAATAGAGGGAGAGAAAGCCCAATGGTGATTTGCATGTCTGTGGATCAGTGTAATGGGACAGAGAGAAGGGGAGTGGAGAGCACGGCAGGTTGACTCTGGGAGGAGGAAGAGGGGGGAGAGTGTTCTACCATTATAAATCTATTGGCTATGGTTATAGGGCTAATACTAGAGGATAGCCCCCTGTCCTCCGCTCTGTGCCGTGATAAAACCTCTTAAGGATCCGCTCCTTTTTTTAAATTTTTGCATACAAGGACATACCCAAATCTAACTGCCTGTAGCTCAGGCCCCGTAGCAAGGATATGCATATTCTTGGTACCATTTGAACACTTTGAAGTTTGTGGAAATGTGAAAGGAATGTAGGAGAATATAACACAATAGATCTGGTAAAAGATAATACAAAGAAGAAAAAAAAACGTTCTTGTGTATTTTTTTTGTACCATCATCCATGAAATGCAAGAGAAAGGCCATAATGTATTATTCCAGCCCAGGTGAAATTTAGATTTTGGCCACTAGATGGCAGCAGTGTATGTGCAGTTTTAGACTGCTCCAATGAACCATTGCATTCCTGTTCAAAATTTTGTATCAAGATTGCTCAAATGTGCCTAATTTGTTTATTAATAACTCTTCATGTTCAAAATTGTGCACTCTCCTCAAAGAATAGCATGGTATTCTTTCACTGTAATAGCTTCTGTAAATTGGACAGTGCAGTTAGATTAACAATCATTTAAGCTTTCTGCCAATATCAGATATGTCAATGTCCTGGGAAATCTTCTTGTTACTTACAACCTCATGCTAATCGCATTAGCCTACGTTAGCTCAACTGTCCCGTGGACGGGACACCGATACCGAAGAAGTTTTATAGAGTGACAGAGACTGAGCGAGTGTGTGAGAGATTTAAAGAGAGGGTTAGAGAGAGACAGAGAGAGGCGGAGTTAGAGAGACAAGAAAGAGAGAAATGCAGTGAGAAATATAAGAAATTACAGATATAAACACGGCCTCTGTATGGAGGGTTGACAAAACCAAAATAAATTTGATGTTTACCAACATTGAATCTTGTCTATTCACATTTGCGATTACCTATTTGGGTGATCTTTACTTGTCAGTACGGTATAATGCATAATAATAATAATAATAGGCCCGGCCTTAGCAAGCTATTCAACAGGGCCCAGTAGGGTTACAAGGTTCACTGATGCCAGTCTTGTGCATGGACAGCTGTGCAGGATGGCAGAGTGGAGCTGAATGCTCTTATACCTCAGAGTGCTGGACCAAAACAGAAGGTCCCTCCTGGCTAACTCACAGAAAGTGGCACATTATTGCCAACTGAACACAAATTATTATGTTCTTAGTCTCCATATGAGCATCTGTGTGTATACTGTGTGTCTGTGCATATTTGTCTCTGTGTGTGTGTTTGCTTGAGCATTTGCATCACGGGATAAAACATTGCAACAGTTGAGATCCTCTTGCAGCATGTATGATGATTATTAGGATGTTTACAGAGAATGCTTGTGAAAGGGTGGTGGGGAGAGGGCAGTCAGTGTGCCAGTGGATCCCCTCGTGCGTGCGTGCGTGCGTGCGTGCGCTTTTACAGTGCAGTGCAGTGCACCTCGAAGGATCCTTCATAATCTGTGTCCAGGTTGCTGGGTTATGGAGGTCAGTGTTCTGGTCAGCCAATCAACTCTGTCATTACTGATGGTGTAATAGTCTCTGCGGGTCCAGTGTGTATGTGGGAGGCTGTATTGTGTGTGTGTTTGTGCATGCACGTGCTCGTTTATGTGTGTGTGCATGTGCGCCTACTTGTGTGCGTGCCTGTGTGTTATACTATTAACACCACTACATGCATGAACATGTTTTACCTCCATAGAGTGAACATGAAATTAGCTGGCATGTAGCTATGGCAACAGGGTATCCTCTCTGCTGTCACCTGCAACCATATTTGGTTTGGTTTCCTTTTCCTTTTTTTCCCCAAAAACAGTTCATTTGAGAGAGAAGCAACACGCGACTCTGCCTATTGTCTCCTGTTGCATACCATTATGCACATATACCATGTCTTAGAGAAGAAGCACACACCTCTGACCATATCGTCTATTGTTGTACACAATCATTAGCCTATACCATTATTGTCATAGAGAATAGAGGGACTGTGTACATCTACCCATTGTATCCTTTAGATGCGCTCATCTTAGTTGAGTTCCTGTGCCTTTTACCCAAACGGATGATAAATATGGTAAACAAATGATAATGCTTCATGAAATAGTGAACGAAAGAACGTCCAATAGTAATACAATAAGCAGCAACAGCCATGACACAGCGCAATTCACAGAAGCCAGCTAGCTACAGGTTAGTTTTTTCTTGACCAAAATTTACTGAAAGAAACAAAATATTTTCTCTGGTGCCGGGTTGGGACAGAAGGGCGCCTAGAATAGAGAACTGGAGACAGAGAGAGAGAGAGAGAAAGAAAAACAGTTTCAGTGCAGCAGAGGAGGAGGCGGCACTGGCTGGCACAGCCACGCTGCAGGCTCTGCAGTGCTACCCAGTTTGAGGAAAACACCCCTCTCTCACTCACCAGAAAGAAACCTCAATTTTCTCTCCTCACCTCTGCTACCCTTTCAGAGATTCTCTCTTTCATCAGGTCAATCTCTCAGTCTGTTGTCACCTAAAGTCACTAAAACATCACTCAGGATACGTACCAAATGGCACCCTATTCTACTTATTTGTTTTGTACTTTTACCCCTTTTTCTCCTCAATTGGTAGTTACATTCTTGTCCCATCACTGCAACTCCCGTACAGACTCGGGAGAGGCGAAGGTCGAGAGCCATGCATCATTAGACACGACCCTGCCAAGCCGCACTGCTTCTTGACATGCTGCTCGCTTAACCCGGAAGCCAGCTGCACCAATGTACAACTGGCTACCGAGTCAGCTTGCAGGCGCCCAGCCCGCCACAAGGAGTCGCTAGTCCTCTCGTCCATAGTCCTCTTCCCTCTCCTTTGGGATGATGTGCTGTCTGTCGGACCATTCCAAACAGCAGGTCTCCCCTTCACTTCATCTTTACATAACAGCCCATTGCATTATTCTTTGAGTTATCAGATGTAAGAGTCAGTAACAGTTAAGGAGCTCAGTTAGCTTGTTAGTTGATAAGGCCCAGGCGTGGCAAACCTGGGCCAACTCCCGTCTCCAAGGAGACCAGCCAAGGGGAAGGAGTCTACAATAAATCCATTAGAAAGGACAAAAGGAGGCACAGCAAACCATAGAATGTCATGCAAATTAGAATAAGGCATGCAAAATATGTTAAATAAACGATCACTGCAAACTCAAAATGAAATAATAAATACACACAAAAAGAGCTGGTCTCCAATCTGTGAAAAACTAAAGAGGGCAACATGTGACACATATCTACTCTGTCCTGTATTACAAATACAGAGCATTGAATGTGTATTTAAATACATGCAGTTACTATCTGTTGGTTTTATGAATGAAATGTCCAGCAAGAGACTCCTTTCTCAATCTCTCTCTCATCTCTGTCTTTCTCTATCCCACATCTACAGTATCTATCTATATCTCTCCCATTCTGTCTCTTCCCATATCACTCTCTCTTTCATTCTCTCTCCCCATTTATCTCCTTCTCTCTCTCTCTCTTTTGGCCTCTGGCTCTCCTCTCCAAATGGATTTTTCATGCGGAGTTATCATTATCATTCATTTAGGAGTCGGGTTTGCTTCAGAGCAATAGAATATACATTTGTTAGACTGCCAAACAGAGGCAGAGAGAAAAGGAGAACATTCCCACGCTGCCTGAGAAGTCTACACTCCTCATTAGGAAATATGAATTATTCATTTCCTCAAATTAATTTATTTTAATTGATCTGAAATAAAAAGCTGTAATTATCATCCATTATTCTATGATCATATTCATAACACCCTCATACATGACTGTGATTATCTTTGTCTTGGATACATGTACTGTAAGACAAGGGTAGGGTGTTGTCGAATCTTCACTTGTGTCCATTCTATTTTGTTTGGGCACACATTGTTAGATTAAAATGTGGGTGTGTATTAGTCTTAGAAAAAAAATACTAAAATGTAAATAGATTGAAAAGAAATGCTGTTGGAGAAAGTATTGGGGCAGTTCGAAAATTACTGGAGGGGAAGGGGGCGGGGGTCCAAAATAGGGAAGCGGGGGTGTAACTTTTTTTTTTTTGCTTTGGGGAGGGTTGTGTGGATTTTTATTGGGCACAGGGGAGTCTAATGAGTTTTTTTGCCTTGGTATTGGTACTTTCCTTATACACTAGCCAATCCCACAGTACCCACATGGGTTGCCGCCGTCGGCTCCGGGCTCATATTGGTCACACTCTTACCTTTGATATTTGCCTCCAAAGGCCACAAAACAACATGTTTTGTTACCCATGATGATTGTGAGGTCATCATTTATTGACTTGACAATTAGCAAGATTACAGTAACTTCCATTACTTTGTGGAGTTGAAACGTGAAGCGGCACCCACGGCACAATCAATCGAAAGGTGGACAGCACATGGTGCTGAAATAAGGCTAATTCAAGTCATTCATTTCAACAGACTTCATTTTAACTCAAATTAACTAACAACAAGAGAGATTTCTGCTGGAGCCTAAGAGGTAGGCCTCTTATTTCTTAAACAGGAAGAAATAAGCTCCAGCAGTTTAAATGATAAGCTATCCATAGATTTGTCGGCCAATTCCTCCAAAAGTATCACCAAAAGTATGTTTTTTTATGGCAAAAAGCATACTCCTTGTTAGCTTAAGATTTTGAAGAACCTAAAACAGATTCTGATTATTTAAAGCCATCTATAACGACGCTTTCCTCTGCGATGCTTTATGCTAGAAACGAGTTGCAAAAAGTAAAATGTTTTACTTTGCTTGGGAAGTAATCTAATAGGCCTAGAATGTCGCTATCAATTGAGCTATTCACTTTCTGTAAAAGAGATGTTTAAACCCAGGCAGCTTTCAGGGAAGGACTTTTGACCTTCTCTTGATGGGTTAAGCCATGGAAGAGTAGCCAGCAGTTAAAATGTAAATGTTTCTGTGTTGGGCCTCTGTCTGGGGTGGGGAAATGTAACTTGTAAAAGTAGCTTACATTTCTTAGAATCATATGACGTCTCAGATGACATTTTTTACAAACAGCAACAGTTTCGTTGCAAACAAGACACACTGGCTTGGCATCAGAGACATTTTGAGAAATGTGGTACGATTAATGATAATCTATCTGTCCATTTTTCCCTGAAACTCCTATTTTCTAAATCTGCCTTTCTTTAGGGACTTCTGGAAAGCTATATTTTCTTTAGGGTAGGCGAACTGTTTTTCACCAGTCAATGCACAGAGAAATAGACTAAGACTACAGCACTCAGAGACATTGGTAATTTTGTCTAAAAAATTTTTTTTAAATGTGTAATTTAATTGATTATTTATTAAACGGATGAGTTCAAAAATGTTGTTTGAAATAGTAAAGGTGAATGAATTGGGCTGCATTTATATTATGTTCTGGCCTGCTGACTATGAGCTCATAAAAACTGGTATAAAAAAAGACATTCTGCTAATGTCTTTAGTCATGTAAATTACTAGAATTGCATTAAATGCATTTATACTTTGTCACTGTTACTGTGGTCATAATCAATTATTTTTGAGTTAATTCAATGAAGGGGAGGGTCATGTGAATATATTTTTATAACATTGGGTGAGCTATGCCTTTAAAAATAAATGAAATCTCCAGTTGGACTCCCCCACCTTCCAGTAATTTTCGAATGGTCCCTAACGACTATCCTTTAATGTAAAGCTGGCTGTATTCACTAGTCTATTCTATTTCAGAGCATTCAAAAGATGGTGCTGTTATTGTGTGACTGCAGTTTGCTTCAATAGGACTAAATCACACGTTTAGTGGATGCTCAAGAACATCATCCTGTCAAGCATGTGTACATCTATTATGTTATCTACTTCTCACGATAAAGCCACAAAAGTAATACTAAACAATACTGGTTTTGATGGAGAAAATGTCTAGACTCCACGGCTGAGATGTGACACCATGATTCGACACTGTAAACACATTCACATGCTTTTGGTTGCCTAAAAATACATGGCAATTTCTATTGAGCCGTTACCGGTGCACATGCAGCTTCCCATTACCAACCCTGCAGAAGTGCTGATCTTTTTTGACAGATATCGATTCAAAGCTGCTGACGTCAAAAGCATCCTCCATCTTTTACGATTGCAGAGATGCTGCTTTTCATTGAAGAAGAACTGAGGAGGTATCAACCACGCGCGCACTGCCTTTGTGACAATCCAGTCCATGCAGAACTGGGGTGATATCTGTTAGTTGTTGAAATTTGCGGACATTTCCTCCTTGTGCTGACTGCAAGCCACCGACCACGGGCACAGGTAGGAGAAAAGTATACAATTCTCTATTCTGTTATATCGCAAAGGATTTATTTTAGTTTTCATCCCCACAAAACACTTTTACTACAGAATGAAGCATTAGGTTTTGAATTGTGAAGCCGTCTTCGACAGTACATCGGAGGATGGGTTTTTATTGTCAAACCCGGTATGATAACAGCACTTGATTAACAAACTTTTTTTCGTTGCCTTTGTGTTTAATATTGCCTATTTATCCGTTCTAGGCTGTGTGTACAGTTATTAGAAAGAGGCAAACACGGCACGCCTTTAAAATTACATGTGCTGTGCGTGTAAAATCTACACGCGTAGTCAATTGTTGAAAATGAAGGATGTTGTGTGTGCTAATGTGTAAGGTGTGGGCGTTCTGTGTTTCAGAACCTTGGACAACGACATCTTCGCTGTTCTCTCTCTCAATTTCAATTTAACGGCTTTATTGGCATGGGAAATATATGTTAACTTTGCCAAAGCAAGTGAACTAGAAAATAAACAACAGTGAAATAAATCAAATTAACAGTAAACTCTCTCTGTCTCTCTCTCTCTCTCTCTCTAGGAAAATAAACAGACGAACACACACTAGAAAGTTAACAGAGTTGGGGAGAAATACATCCTAGGGGGTGAAAGACGGGGTCCTTGATTGATTTAGGGATTGTCATTAGGCTGTAGTAAAGTGCGCCATGCATAGTGTCTTGATGGAAGGTGGAGACTGTCAAACTTCATGAATGTGCCACTATTGTGCACGTCTGTCCATAGTTTGTTGTGTAAAAATGGCCACATCCCTACCATGCCATGCTGCCGACTGGTCTCAGAGCGTTTCATATTATTCTGTATATAAATCCGAGACACTCCATTTCGTATGATATGTTATGAATTACAATTCGTATTATATGTTACTAATTTGCAGTGGTGTAAAGTACTTAAGTGTAAATACTTTAAAGTACTACATATGTTGTTTTTTGGGTTATCTGTACTTTACTTTACTATTTATATGTTTGACTACTTTAACTTTAACTTCACTATATTCCTAATGAAAATAATGTACTTTTTTTCTCCATACATTTCCCTGAAACCCAAAAGTACTCATTACATTTTGAATGCTTAGCAGGACAGGAAAATTGTCAAATTCAGGCACTTATCAAGAGAACATCCCTGGTCATCCCTACTGCCTCTGATTTGGTGGACTTACTAAACACAAATGCTTTTTTTGTAAATTATGTCTGCGTGTTGGGAGTGTGCCCCTGGCTATCTGTAAATAACACAAACAAAAAGTTCTGGTTTGCTTAATGTAAGCAATTTGAAATTATCTTTACTTTTACTTTTGATACTTAAGTATATTTAAAACCAAATACTTTTAGACTTTTACTCAAGTAGTATTTTACTGGGGGACTTTCACTTTTACTTGAGTAATTTTCTATTATGGAATCTTTACTTTTACTCAAGTATGACAATTAGGTACTTTTTCCACCACTATTAATTAGTAAAATGTACAATATGTTACGAATTTTGCAAATGTGCTATAACTTACGAATTTGCAAAACGTATGATATGTTACGAATCTTATCTAGGTGGCTAACATTAGCTAGCTGGCTAATGTTAGCTAGGCTAAGGTTTGGGTTAGGGGTTAGGGTTAAGTTTAGGGTTAAAGGGTTAAGGTTAGGGTTGGAGAAGGGTTATCTCAAAGGGTTAAGGTTAGGGCTAGGGGCAGAGTTAGATAAAATGGTTAAGGTTAGGGCTTGGGGAAGGGTTAGCTAACATGCTAAGTAGTTGCAAAGTAGCTAAAAAGTAGTAAGTAGTTGAAAAGTTGCTATACGAAATTTGCATTATACGCCAACCCATCCACCCCGACCAACCTTACTTTCATTTTTTGCCTTAAGTAACCATCTGTCTTATGTAACCATATCAAATGTAACATATCATACTAATTTGAGTGTCATGGATTTACATTTACTATGATACGTCTAGTCTATGAGACCAGGCTGCATATTTAGGTGGTGAGGCATAATTACCGTTTGTGTCTAGATGGGCGGAGGCTGGAGGCAAGAAGAGCATGGGAGGACGGTGGTGAAACCTGCACTATGACATCCTATAGGTTTCACTATGACATCCTATAGCACCCATTCATACATCTATGCTGGTCTATCAATGCACGTCCCCTACAACAGACCACAGATGAGCATGAGATCCTTAGATCGTCGACAGCACGAAGCATGTGGTGGAATTGGCAAAAATGCAGTTATTGCTCACTGGCTTTTCTTCATCATGGTTCAAAGGAAAGTTGATGCTTGTTGACCAGACATTTTTGGGCAAATTAATTATGTAGGTCAGGTGATCATCTTCACACGTCGGACCTGGTAATACTGTCTCATAAATGTCTGATAATGCTTTTAGATTTCCGTGCTGGACCACTGTCGCATCTCCCCTGTCACTGCTCGAGCGTTTTCAGTCTCTTGCTATAACATCAGAGAGAAACCGATAGAGAGACAGAGAGCATCAAAATGGAGAAGCTAGTAGCAGGCCTTTAGTTATGCTAGAAATACATCATCGAAAGGGTTGTTGAGAGGGCCCCGTGTTAAACTGACAAAGAAAAGGACACGCTCTTGGTTGGCACGGCTGCTACACTATACCATATTGCATCATGCAGCTTCCATCGCTTTGCGTAGGCGGCGCTATAGGGGTTGTTCCCCGAGTGAAAACGGACTCATATACCATCCCCAGTGGTTGATTGTTTCCCTGCACAGCCTATTGTTAATCTATATAGCTGCACTCTGTCTGTGTCTGGTCTACTGAGCTGACATTTCTAGAATCAAACCAATGCCTCGGAGATCAATGGTTTTTAAAGATTCGTTGAACTGTGCATTGGGTGCGTGTTTGTGCTTGTAGCTATCCCTGTTTTTTTCTGAGTATATAACCTCCAGATATAAGTAGGATGAGCAGACAGGATTTAATTTCACCCTAAACAACTCTAGGCCTACTGAAATTGACATTTGGCCAAGAAGTGACTTGGCAGTAAATTCGATTTCAGAACATTTTACTTATATCACAATCTATATGATTACAGCCTTGGATGAATTAATTAAAGCTACAATCAGCAGTTGAAACAATAACCAAACCTGGCCCCGCCCCTGTTTACGTAAAAAGCTGAGGGTTGGGCTGGAGAAATGTAACCACTCTCAAATTCATAGACAGAGCTATAGATGCAATGACTAACCATCCATCAAATCAGAATGATAGTTTTAACCGTTTGTCTATATTTACTTTGTTTACATATTGGGGAATAAAACAAGCTCGTATTTGGGGTTCTGGTGGGGCACGACAGTTGAACTAAGCTCATGAGGCATTTAAAAGTTATATTCTTCAAGAATCAATGAGTACAGATCAGTAATATCCAGTACAAAAATGGATGTAGCAACTGCAGATTGTCCGTTTAAGCTTTTTGCCAAACATACCCACAAAAACATGCCCCACTGATACTGATTACTAATGATGCTTGTCAATTGAAAGACCCACGGCACCATAACATGCAGAATATGACATGCATTTGAGAGCCTGGAGGAAGCTGGAAAGCATGAAAGAAAAAGCCTGAATAATCGTGAATTGTACTCTGCTTTTTAATTGGATATAAGAATAACTTTATCACGCTTCAGTTTCATCTCTCTGACAAATAAAATAGTCATCATGGCCTCCAGGTGCACAGCAGAGCTTTTGTCAGAGGGACTGTGTGTGATGGTATCTCCATAATGAGATCTGTGTTGGTGCTGTTCTGACCAGCGGAGACCAGTGGATCGGAGGCTATTCTAAGTTCATGGCCCTGGAAAAGGGACATAGATTTATGTTTGTATTTATTAGGGATCCCCATTGTACCCCACTCTACCTGGGGTACAAATGCACCAAAGTACCCACATTACATATAAAACAAAAGATAAAACAGTCAACTATGTTTGTACTGAACGAGCTAAAGATAAAACAGTACATCATATAACATCCTGGCATGGAAATTCTTACACAGGGACACTAAGTCAATCTTAAATTAATCATTGTTTATTTGTCAGCGCGCGGTAGAGGTACCAACCAACTCAATGCACCATAGTACACATGTCAGTCAGGAGCTCTTACTGGGCAGTCCCTGAAGTTGTCTTATATACGGCTATACACAGACAAGTTATATTTGCATGATTTAGCATAGTTCATTAATCATTACCGTTTTGTTTCATTCATGTGACCGACCAATACTGGTTCATAACATGTGACAGACCAATATCTCACGAGGATTCTCCTCTCTAAGCTGAGACCTTGAAGCTGAGATATATTTTGTTCGTTCTCAAAACAAGGTCTGGGCGTACTGCCAAATTGCAGATACGGATAAGTGAGGATTCGTTAAATCAGTCACTGGCATGAACACAGAAATCGGTTAATAGAACAGCACGTGAATAGAACACAGAAATTAGTTATAAGAAAAGCACAAACATAAAAATTCCATTACAATCCCTACGTCACCACATATCCACAACACAACATTTTCAATACCACCATACAACAATATCACAATGCGTGCTTATGCATGTGTCTGTACCTTTGTGTGTGTCTCTTTACAGTCCCTGTTGTTCCATAAGGTGTATTTTACCTGCTTTTTAAATCTGATTCTACTGCTTGCATCAGTTACCTGATGTGGAATAGACTTCCATGTAGTCATGGCTCTATGTAGTACAGTGTGCCACCCATAGTCAGTTCTGGACTTGGGGACTGGGAAGAGACCTCTTGTGGCATGTCTTGTGGGGGTATGCACAAGCTCGGTACATTCAGCTTGTCAGCAACTCTTACAAAAACAAGTGATGATGAAGTCAATCTTTCATCCACTTTGAGCCAGAAGAGATTGACCTGCATGTCATTAATGTTAGCTATCCGTGTACTTTTAAGGGCCAGCCATGCTGCCCTGTTCTAAGCCAACTGCAATTTTCCCAAGTCCCTCTTTGTGGCACCTGACCACACTACTGAACAGTAGACTAGGTGCGACAAAACAAGGACCTGCCTTGTTGATAGTGTTGTTTTAAGAAGGGCAGAGCAGCGCTTTATTATGGACAGACTTCTCCCCATCTTATCTACTGTAGATTTGTTTTTTTGGAAGTACTATCTATCTGCTCGATGTTGGACCGTCTCCAAATCATAGAGCACCTCTATCATAAAAGCTTTGTCGTAAATAATATTTGTTATGTAGCACCTCTATAATAAAAGCGTTGTTGTAAAGAATGTTTCCTATTATAGACTTAAAGGTCTATCTCTGTTTTGCAGCAATACAGTGGTCAGTGATGACCAGACACGTGGTTTAAACAGGCCTGCCAGTAAGAAGGTATGCCGGAGACTGCAACAGTAATAAGTGTCGCGCTGCGTGCTGTTACCACGCCGATATCATCTTCCAAGTCAGTTGTATGATGGAAGGATTCGTCTGTGTTGAGTTACGAGGCGTACTGTAGGACTGGCTGAAATCTCCCTGGTCTGGACTGAAGCACCGGCCATCTAATTACCATCTAATCCCTTCTCAAATGAACCACGTTCACCTAATCATCTGCTCTAGTCAACATGAACGTGCTTGATCCGTTCACCGTTACATGTACTGCAGTGAGCTCAGGTGCCTGACAATAGACCGGCTAGACATAAGTGTTCTGTTGACTCTGGGCTGCATTCGACACGATTGCAGTATCCAATGGAGCGTGACGAGGTTCTGTGGTGATGTTTTTGCTCTACCTTTGTCGATCTGTGGCAGGGTCATTTACGATGGGTTAGTGCAGACACTGAGGGTTTCTGGGTATATTACGTGAGGCATATTCTGTTGTGCAACCAACTCAGTGGCCCTGAGATTGGAAGGTTGGGAGTTTGATCCCCAGCCGAGTCATACCAAAGACTAAAAAATGGGACCTGATGTGTTACGGAGATTAGTGTCCTGTTCAGGGGATGGCCTGTACATCGAGCTGCCTCAAGCTACAGAAACAGGATATAGGCTCCTGCTCCCATGAGCTGTTGCAAGCCAAGGATTGTGCAAAGCAATTTACTTTATTCGGGCTTGTGTATACTGTTCCTAACATATGAATTCACTGCAAATGAGTAATGGCCCTTTGTATGCCACCAATTACAATATTGGATATTGCTCTCTCTCTCTCGCATGCGCAAACACACACACACACAGACATAGAAGTATACGCTCGTACTGTACAATATAGCACATTTGATTTGCCCGAGAGATGTTGTTTTGATCTAATTGGTGTATGTGTGTTCATCGTGTAGCCGAGGCAGTGATATGATAATGATACAGACGTTGGTTCACTGAGCTAAAGCTTCATGGGAATATAGAGAATGTCAGTTAGTGTCAATTGTAAGTAACAAGCTTACATTTCCTGCTTGGCAAATCAGTTCAATGCTTATTTGTCTTGACTGGATTTACGCGCATAATGAGTTCATTTCCTCTCAGTCTGAAGTCGTACACATGCACCACTGGGTTGAAGTCTTTTTCTTGGGGGATTATACACATCTAACTCAGTTTTGTGTGCTGCTGGTGGATACTACGGGTAATAGTACCTTATAACATGCTTATTACATGTAATAACACCTATTCATGTTCATATTTGACCTAGTTGAAATGTAATCATGAGGGATTAGACAGAAGAAGAAGAAGAAGGATCTATGGTGAATAGTAGTGCACTCTTAAAATATCCTATATTTAATTATATGAGTGCACTACAGAGACTACAGAGGCTACGTCATTTCTGACGTAGCCATTATTCTTAGATATTGTGAGTGAGGGTCTTGTCAGAATGTGTTTCTTGGCCCGGGGGCCCAATAATTGCTTTTTAATGTCTTTGTCTTCAATGCTCGGGGCGGCAGGTAGCCTAGTGGTTAGAGCGTTGGACTAGTAAACGAAAGGTTGCAAGATTGAATCCCCGAGCTGACAAGGTAAAAATCTGTCGTTCTGCCCCTGAACAAGGCAGTTAACCCACTGTTCCTAGGCTGTCATTGAAAATAAGAATTTGTTCTTAACTGACTTGCCTAGTGAAGTAAAGGTAAGTGGCTTGGCTACTGAGGCTGCAGTCCCTGGACTACGGAGAAATTGAACTTTTTGTCCAAAATTGTCCAAAATGGCAACCTATTCGCTATATAGTGCACGAGGGCCCATCAGCCTCTGGTCAAAAGTAGTAAAGTATGTAGGGAATAGGGTGCCATTTGGGACACAGATTCAATTATGCCATGAATCAGTCAAATAAGCCATGAGTGCGTTCACAGAATTGGAACATCTATGGAATTGAAACATCAACTTGTGTAAATGGAACATTGTGGGGAAGGAAGCTGAATAGGCTGCATTACAGTGTACAAACATGTTCCAGAGCAAAGCGGTGACGACAGCGATAAGGAAACCCATCAATATTGGTTAAGACATAATGCTTTAATTGCCTATTACCGCAACATCAGTAAACCATCAGTAATTGTATCTGGCATTCCTTTTCAGGGATGGGGTGCCTCAATTTGCCCCTTGCGATTGAATTCCATCAAATATCACGACATTGAAAAAAACATCTGCAGCAGGTTTCGGAGTGCCTTTGCATCTCGACCCGGTTTTATTGTCTCAGTCCCATAAAAACTATAAGGTCATGCTTTTAATTCAAAACAGGCTGCCGACCCGTCTCATAACAAGCTGTTGTGTGTTTCCTCCTGCCACTCCCATACTCCCCGTCCCCTCTTCTCTCCCTCTCTCCCCACAGCCCCTTCCCCTCTCTCCTCCTGCCCACTGCCACCCCCTGCGGTTGCCGCTCCTTGTCGTGTTTGGCTTGTCACTTGTCATATTTCCCAGGCCCTCTGGGTCCAGCGTGTCTGCTTTAATGGCCTCTGTGTTAATAAATGCGTCCTGGGGCTCCCCCAGGAGGAAGGGAGAGAGCCAGCCCAGCCGTTGCCTCCCTACGCAAGGAGACCGCAGAGGTGACTGTCTGCCACTGTCAGAGGGGAGCTAGGGCTTCTGCTCAGCTCCCCTATGCTCTGTATTGATGGGGTAAGCGCTGATGCAGACCTGGGTTCAAATGGTCATTGTTTTCTTTCAAATGCTTAAAGCATTTCATTGAGCCTGTCTGATGGGAGCCTGTCATTTTGGGACTATTCCATTGGTTGTATTGCTTCAGGCACCGCAGGCTCAATCAAGTACATCTAAAGTGAAAGAAAACAAATACTATTTGAACCCAGATGAGATCACCAGTGAAGGGGCCTGTAATGCCCTGCTGATCCTTGATCTTTCTCCTGTTCCTAAGCAGCAGACCCTAGTACACTTGTAACAGGTGGGAGGGACAAGGAGGGGTGATGTACGTTAGAAGCTACTGTAAAGCCTACTTACAAGCTCTACGCAGACGCAAGATTCTGAGTTTTGCAATGACGTTTTTCATCACAAAAGGGGTGGCCCCATGTAACATGCCCTGACATTCAACTTACTTTTTGACTACGTGAAAAGGTAGACATCCAATATCATTCCTTCCGCAGCCATAGAGGCAGTGTTGTCACTTGGTTCCTTGATCTGATCTATAGGCTATTCATCAAAGTAGAATATTTTGCATTGATAACCAAATATAATCTCAGCCACTGTTCAAACCATAAACCAAACAACAAGAATCCACCCAAAAATGTATTTTGTTTAGAAATAATAACTAATGATTACAGGCTATTGTGAAATGGTAGAACCTGCTGTAGCCAACTAGCTAACCATGTACTTTTCTCTCAGTGACCAAAACATGATGACGTTCTATTTTTAGCAGAAATTAAAACAGATTGTTGTGAGGAGGGCATATTGATGTGTAAAGGGTGTTGTTATGGTGGATACTGTGTGTGGTAAAAGATTGAGCAAAGACAGACTAATTGGAGGAATAAGACAAAATGGCAGCCGTGGCAGACAAACGGTTATTGTGAGCAAGCAAACATACACACGCTTACGTACGCACGCACGCACGCACGCACGCACGCTCGCACACACACACACACACACACACACACACACAACGGGAGCCACACACACAACACACACACACACACACACACACCACATCACGCGCACAGAGACAAAGAGCCTATTCTCTCTTTAACTGTTGAAGCAGAACAATTATCAGAACAGAACCATGAGCCAGTTTGGCTGCAAGGTTAGGAAATGCCAGTTTAAACTGAACATTTTTCTGGTCTGAGTGCTTGAGTCTGCCACATAGCTGCTGCCTACTGAATGAATAACAGGGATCAGGGAATGGCACGGAATGCATCCCTGAGGAATGTGAAGCACCTCCATGGTATTCTCATCCCTTCGTCATTTGGATGTGTTTGTGACTGGGTAGCAGCATGCAGGGGTTTTATTTGATGAATACAGGTACAGTCGTTTTAGGTTTTCCAGGCCAGATCATTTGCAGGCACACGGCGAAAGACAGCCGACGGGGGTAGAGGTGATGGTGTGAAGAGCGTTCTATAAGCACTCTGTGATTGGACAAGGCATGAAAAATTAAAACCTCAAAAGGGAACGTGTGGGTAATGCGAATGAAGGCAATCCTATATTTTTCATTCAAGGACCTGCAGTGATTATAGCCCGCTGACTGTAGCTCGCAGCTGTATATTCTTTGAAGGGTGCCTTTTATATCAAATCGAAATCAAATCAAATTTTATTTGTCACATGCGTCGAATACAACAGGTGTAGACCTTACAGTGAAAGGGTACTTACAAGCCTTACCAACAATGCGGTTTTAGAAAAATAAGAAATAAAGTTACAAATAATTAAAGAGCAGCAGTAAAATAACAATAGCGAGACATATACGTGGGGTACCGGTACAGAGTCAATGTGGCGGGGCACCGGTTATTCGAGGTATTTGAGGTAATATGTACATGTAGGTAGAGTTATTAAAGTGACTATGCATAGATAATAAACAGAGAGTAGCAAGCAGCATAAAGAGAGGGTGGGGGGGGGGGGCAATGCAAATAGTCTGGGTAGCATTAATTAGATGTTCAGGAGTCTTATGGCTTGGGGGTAGAAGCTGTTTAGAAGCCTCTTGGACCTAGACTTGGCGCTTGCCGTGTGGTAGCAAAGAGAACAGTCTATGACTAGGGAGGCTGGAGCCTTTGACAAGTTTTAGGGCCTTCCTCTGACACCGCCTGGTATAGAGGTCCTGGATGGCAGGAAGCTTGGCCCCAGTGATGGTACTGGGCCGTACTCACTAACCTTTGTAGTGCCTTGTGGTCAGAGGCCGAGCAGTTGCTATACCAGGCAGTGATGCAACCAGTCAGGATGCTCTTGATGGTGCAGCTGTAGAACCTTTTGAGGATCTGAGGACCCATGCCAAGTATTTTCATTCTCCTGAGTGGGAATAGGTTTTGTCGTGCCCTTTTCACGACTGTCTTGGTGTGTTAGTTTGTTGGGGATGTGGACACCAAGGAACTTGAAACTCTCAACCTGCTCCACTACAGTCCCATCGATGAGAATGGGGGCGTGCTCGGTCCTCCTTTTCCTGTAGTCCACAATCATCTCATTTGTCTTGATCATGTTGAGGGAGAGGCTGTCTCGTCGTTATCAGTGATCAGGCTGATAACGGCTGATCAGGCTGATGACTGTTGTGTCATCGTTAAACTTAATGATGATGTTGGAGTCGTGCCTGGCCATGCAGTCATGAGGGAACAGGGAGTACAGGAGGGGACTGAGCACAGACCCCTGAGGCTCCCCCGGTGTTGAGGATCAGCGTGGCGGATGTGTTGTTACCTACCCTTACCACCTGGGGCGGCCCGTCAGGAAGTCCAGGATCCAGTTGCAGAGGGAGGTGTTTAGTCCCAGGGTCCTTAGCTTAGTGATGAGCTTTGAGGGCACTATAGTGTTGAACATTGAGCAGTAGTCAAATGAATAGCATTCTCACATAGGTGTTCCATTTGACCAGTTGTGAAAGGGCAGTGTGGAGTGCAATAGAGATTGCATCCTCTGTAGATCTGTTGGGGCGGTATGCAAATTGAGTGGGTCTAAAGTTTCTGGGATAATGGTGTTGATGTGAGCCATGAACAGCCTTTCAAAGCACTTCATTGCTACAGACGTGAGTGCTACGGGTCAGTAGTTATTTAGGCAGGTTACCACCTTAGTGTTCTTGGGCACAGGAACTGTAGTGGTCTGCTTGAAACATGTTGGTATTACAGACTCAGACAGGGAGAGGTTGAAAATGTCATTAAAGACACTTGGTCAGCGCATGCACGGAGTATACATCCTGGTAATCTGTCTGGCCCTGCGGCCTTGTGAATGTTGACCTATTTAAAGGTCTTACTCACATCGGCTATGGAGAGCGTGATCACACAGTCATCCGGAACAGCTGATGCTCTCATGCATGTTTAAAAATATATATATAAAAAAATAAACCTGGGGCCGACAGAGATGGTCACTTCGCTTTGAGTCCTTAGGAAACGATGCAGTATTTCGTTTTTTATGTATTATTTCTTACATTGTTACCCCAGGAAATCTTAAGTCTTATTACAAACAGCCGGGAAGAACTATTGGATATAAGAGCGACGTCAACTTACCAACATTACGACCAAGAATACGACTTTCCCGAAGTGGATCATCTGTTTGGACCACCACCCAGGACAATGGATTTTACATTTACATTTACATTTAAGTCATTTAGCAGACGCTCTTATCCAGAGCGACTTACAAATTGGTGCATTCACCTTATGATATCCAGTGGAACAACCACTTCACAATAGTGCATCTATCTTTTAAGGGGGGGGGGGGGGGGGGGGGGGGGGGGGGGGGGGGGGGGGGGGGGGGATTAGAAGGATTACTTTATCTATCCTAGGTATCCTTAAAGAGGTGGGGTTTCAGGTGTCTCCGGAAGGTGGTGATTGACTCGCTGACCTGGCGTCGTGAGGGAGTTGTGTTCCCATTGGGGGCCAGAGCAGCGAACAGTTTTGACTGGGCTGAGCGGGAACTGTACTTTCAGAGGTAGGGAGGCGAGCAGGCAGAGGTGGATGAACGCAGTGCCCTTGTTTGGGTGTAGGGCCTGATCAGAGCCTGAGGTACGGAGGTGCCGTTCCCCTCACAGTCCGTAGGCAAGCACCATGGTCTTAGCGGATGCGGAGCTTCAACTGGAAGCCAGTGGAGAGAGCGGAGGAGCGGGGTGACGTGAGAGAATTTGGGAAGGTTGAACCCAGACGGGCTGCGGCGTTCTGGATGAGTTGTAGGGGTTTAAATGGCACAGGCAGGGAGCCCAGCAAACAGCGAGTTGCAGTAATCCAGACGGGAGATGACAAGTGCCTGGGATTAGGAGCTGCGGCTTCCTGTGTGAGGAGGGTCGTATCCTGCGAATGTTGTAGAGCATGAACCTACAGGAAGGGTCACCGCTTGATGTTAGTTGAGAACGACAGGTGTTTGTCCAGGATCACGCAAAGGTTCTTAGCACTCTGGGAGGAGAACATGGAGTTGTCAACCGTGATGCGAGATCATGGAACGCGGAGTCCTTCCCCGGGAGGAAAGGAGCAGCTCCGTCTTGCCGAGTTCAGTTGAGGTGTATCGTCATCCACACTGATATGTCTGCCAGACATGCAGAGATGCGATTGCCACCTGGTTATCAGAAGGGGGAAAGGAGAAGATTAATTGTGTTCGTCTGCCATAGCAATGATAGGAGAACGACATCGTGAGGATATGAGAGAGAAGTGCTTGTGTAGAGAAATGAGAGGGCCTAGAACAGAGCCTGGGGGACCAGTGTGAGAGCACGTGGTGCGGAGACAGATTCGCCACGCCACCTTGTAGGAGCGACCTGTCAGGTTAGGACGCATCCAAGCCGTGGGCCGCGCGGAGATGCCCAAATCGGAGAGGTGTGGAAGGAGGTCTGATGTTCACAGTATCAAAGGAGCGATAGTCTAGAAGCTGAGAGCAGAGGAGACGAGGGTTAGTTTAGGTGGGAGCCGCTCCGTGACACAGGAGAAGAGAGTCTCAGTTGAATGGACTAGTCTTGAACCTGACTGATTGGATAGAAAGGTCATTCTGAGAGAGCGTCTTGTGCCTAAAATTATACAGTACTGCGGCTGGTGAAGTAGGCTAGCTAGCAGTGGTCGGTTGTTGACTTTGTTTGAAAAGTGTAGCTGGTAGGTAACCCTCGATAACTGGCTAGGTAACCTCGTAATTACTCTAAACTACACAATTATCTTGGATACAAAGACAGCAAAGAAACTATGTAGCTAGCTAACACTACACTAATCAAGTCGTTCCTTGTAATGTAATAGTTTTTACAGTGCTGCTATTGGTAGAAGTTGGCTAGCTAGCAGTGTTGACTAGGTAGGAGAACGGCAGCGCGGCGGACGAAAATAGCTGCTAGCTAACCTGATAATTACTCTAATACTACACATTATTTAGATACAAAGACAGCAAAGACAACTATGTAGCTAGCTAAACTACACTAATCAAGTCATTCCGTTGTTCCGTTGTAATGTATATAGTTTCTACAAGTGCTGCTATTTCGGGGTGGATAGCTGGCTAGCTAGCAGTGTTGACTACGTTAGAAGGACGAAAATAGCTGGCTAGCTAACCTCGATAATTACTCTAAACTACACAATTATCTTTGATACAAAGACGGCTATGTAGCTAGCTAAGATCAAACAAATCAAACCGTTGTACTGTAATGAAATGAAATGAAATGTAATACTACCTGTGGAGCGAAGCGAAATGCGACTACTCGCTCCAACCCGGAAGTGCGCTCCACCAGAAGCCGACCCAAAACAACGGAGTTGCAGAAGGGGCAGACGGAGCGGCTTCCTGGTCAGGCTCCGTAAACGTGCACATCGCCCACCGCTCCCAAGTATACTAGTCGCCAATGTCCAGTCTCTTGACAACAAGGTAGACGAAATTTGAGCAAGGGTTGCCTTCCAGAGAGACATCAGAGATAGTAACATTCTCTGTTTCACGGAAACATGGCTCTCTTGGGATATGGTGTTGGAATCAGTTCAGCCACTGGGCTTCTCCATGCATCATGCCGACAGAGATAAACACCTCTCTGGGAAGAAGAAGGGTGGGGGTGTATGCTTCATGATTAATGACTCATGGTGTAATCATAACATACAGGAACTCAAGTCCTTCTGCTCACCCGACCTAGAATTCTTTACAATCAAATGTCGGCCATTTTATCTACCGAGGGAATTCTCAGCAGTTATCGTCACAGCTGTGTACATTCCCCATCAAGCAGACACCAAGACGGCCCTCAAGGAACTTCACTGGACTCTATGTAAACGGGAAACCATATATCCTGAGGCTTCCTTTATTGTAGCTGGGGATTTTAACAAAGCAAATTTTAGAACAAGGCTACCTAAATTCTATCAGCATATTGATTGCACTGTGCGCGGGTTACTCTAACTATTAGCTACTCCCCCGCCCTACTCCCTCGCTTCCGCGATGCATACAAAATTCTCCCCCGCCCTCCCATCGGCAAATACGACCACGAAGCCATCTTGCTCCTTCTGTCTTATAGGCAGAAACTCAAACTGGATGTAACAGTGACTAGAACCATTCAAAGCTGGTCTGACCAATCGGAATCCACGCTTCAAGATTGTTTTGATCACACTGACTGGGATATGTTCCAGTCAGCCTCAGAGAACAACATCGATCTATACGCTGACTCAGTGAGTGAGTTTATAAGGAAGTGCATTGGAGATGTTGTACCCAATGTGACTATTAAAACCTACCCTAACCAGAAACTGTGGATGGATGGCGGCATTCGCGCAAAACTGAAAGCGTGAACCACCGCATTTAACCATGGAAAGAGGTCTGGGAATATGGATGAATATAAACAGTGTAGTTATTCCCTCCGCAAGGTAATCAAACAAGCGAAATGCCAGTACAGGGACAAAGTGGAGTCGCAATTCAACAGCTCAGACATGAGACGTATGTGGCAGGGTCTACAGGAAATCACGGACTACAAAAGAAAACCAGCCACGTCACGGACACCGACGTCACGCTTCCAGACAAACTAAACACCTTCTTTGCCCGCTTTGAAGATAATACAGTGCCACCGTCATGACCTGCTAACAAGGACTGCCTCCCCCCTTCTCTGTGGCCGACATGAGTAAAACATTTAAACGTGTTAACCCTCACAAGGCTGCTGGCCCAGACGGCATCCAAAGCCGCATCCTCAGAGCATTCTCAGACCATTGAATATGTTTACGGACATATTCAATCGCTCCCTATCCCAGTCTGCTGTCCCCACATGCTTCAAGATGGCCACCATTGTTCCTGTACCCAAGAAGGTAAAGATAACTGAACTAAATGACTACCGCCCCGTAGCACTCACTTCTGTCATCATGAAGTGCTTTGAGAGATTCAAGGATAATATCACCTCAAGGATAATATCACCTCCACCTTACTGGCCACCCTAGACCCACTTCAGTTTGCATACCGCCCGAACAGGTCCACAGACGATGCAATCGCCATCACACTGCACACTGCCTTATCCCATCTGGACAAGTGGAATACCTATGTAAGAATGCTGTTCATTAACTACAGCTCAGCATTCAACACCATAGTACCCTCCAAGCTCATCATCAAGTTGGAGGCCCAGGGTCTCAACCCCTTCCTGTGCAATTGGGTCCTGGACTTTCTGACGGGCCGCCCCCAGGTGGTGAAGGAAGGAAACAGCGCCTCTTCAACCTCAGGAGACTGAAGAAATGTGGCTTGTCACCCAAAACCCTGACTAACTTTTACAGATGCACAGTCGGGAGCATCCTGTCAGGCTGTATCACAGCCTGGTACGGCAACTACACCGCCCTCAACCACAAGGCTCTCCAGAGTGTTGTGCGGTCTGCACAGTGCATCACCGGGGGCAAACTACCTGCCCTCCATTTCACCTATAGCACCCGATGTCACAGGAAGGCCAAAGAGATCATCAAGGACAACAACCACCCAAGCAACTGCCTGTTCACACCTCTACCATCCAGAAGGCAAGGTCAGTACAGGTGCATGAAGCTGGGACCGAGAGACTGAAGAACAGCTTCTATCTCAAGGCCTTCAGACTGCTAAACAGCAATCACTAACTCAGAGGCTGCTGCCTACATTGAGACCCAATCACTGGCCACTTGAATAAATGGATCACTAGTCACTTTAAACAATGGCACTTTAAATAATGGCACTTTAATAATGTTTACATATCTTACATTACTCATATCATATGTATATACTGTATTTTATACCATCTATTGCACCTTGCCTATGCCACTCGGCCACCGCTCATCCATATATTTATATGTACATATTCTCATTCACTTCTTTTAGATTTGTGTGTGTTAGGTAGTTGTTGGGGAATTGTTAAATTACTTGTTAGATATTACTGCACTGTCGGAACTAGAAGCACAAGCATTTCCCTACACTCGCATTAACATCTGCTAATCATGTGTATATGACCAATACAATTTGATTTGACTTGATACTTGCCTCAAAGCGAGCATATAAGTAATTTAGCTCGTCTGGTAGGCTTGTGTCACTGGGAAGCTTGCTGCTGTGCTTCCCTTTGTAGTCTGTAATAGTTTGCAAGCCCTGACACATCCATCGAGTGTCGGAGCCAGTGTAGTATGATTCGATCTTAGGCCTGTATTGACGCTTTGCCTGTTTGATGGTTCATCGGAGGGCGTAGCGGGATTTCTTATAAGCTTCCGGGTTAGAGTCCCACTCCTTGAAAGCTGCAGCTCTACCCTTTAGCTCAGTGCGTATGTTGCCTGTAATCCATGGCTTCTGGTTGGGGTATGTACGTACAGTCACTGTGGGGACGACGTCATCAATGCACTTATTGATGAAGCCAGTGACTGATTTGGTGAACTTCTCAATGCCATCGGAAGAATCCCGAAACATACTGTATTCCAGTCTGTGCTAGCAAAACAGTCCTGTAGCTTAGAATCTGCTTCATCTGCTCAGTTTTTTATTGACCAAGTCACTGGTTCTTCCTGCTTCAGTTTTTGCTTCTAGGCAGGAATCAGGAGGATAGAATTATGGTCAGATTTGCCAGGTAGAGGTAGCGCGAGGTAGAGCTTTGTACGCGTCTCTGTGTGTGGAGTAAAGGTGGTCTAGAGTTTTTCTTCCCTCTGGTTGCACATTTAACATGCTGGTAGAAATTAGGTAAAATGGATTTGAGTTTCCCTGCATTAAAGTCCCCGGCCACGAGGAGTGCCACCTCTGGATGAGCGTTGTCCTGTTTGCTTCTGGCCGTATACAGCTCATTCAGTGTGGCCTTAGTGCCAGCATTGGTTTGTGGTGGTAAATAGACGGCTAGGAAGAATATAGATGAAAACTCTCTTGGTAGATAGTGTGGTCTACAGCTTATCATGAGATACTCTACCTCAGGTGAGCAAAACCTTGAGACTTCCTTAGATATTGTGCACCAGCTGTTGTTTACAAATATACATTGTCCGCCACCCCTTGTCTTACCAGAGGCTGCTGTTCTATCTTGCCGATACAGTGTGTAACCCACCAGCTGTATGTTATTCATGTCGTCGTTCAACCACGACTCAGTGAAAGATAAGATATTACAGTTTTTAATGTCCCGTTGGTAAGATATACGTGCTTGTAGTTTGTCCACTTTATTATCCAGAGATTGTACGTTGGCCAATAGTACCGATGGCAAAGGCAGATTAGCCACTCGTCGCCGGATCCTTACAAGGCACCCCGATCTCCTTCCGTGATATCTCCGTCTTTTCCTCCTGCAAATGACTAGGATGAGGGCCTTGTCGGGTGTCTGGAGTAAATCCCTCTCGTCCGGCTTATTAAAGAAAAATTATTTGTCCTGTTCAAGGTGAGTAATCTCTGTTCTGATGTCCAGAAGCTCTTCTCGGTCATAAGAGACGGTAGCAGCAACACTGTGTACAAAATAAGTTACAAACAATGCGAAAAGAAAACAAATAGCACAGTTGGTTAAGAGCCCATAAAACAGCAGCCATCCCATCTGGCGCCATTAGCAGTATCTTTGGCAATTAAGTTTAGAAATGTGGAGGCATTAACTGATGAACTGCTTTTGAAAATCATAATAATTCCTCAAAAGTCTCTACTCAGCTAGAGGCGTACAAAGTGTTAATTACCTTGGGAAATGTAATAGCTGTCATATAAAATGTTTAACAACATGTTTTCTGTTGCCATAAAGAAAACGATTAAATTATGATAGTCAGCAAAGCTCACTTAAGATTGTGTGTGTGTGTGTGTGTGTGTGTGTGTGTGTGTGTGTGTGTGTGTGTGTGCGCGTGCGTGTGCGTGTATGTGTGTGTGTGTGCGTCTGCGTGTGTGCATGTGTGTTTGTGGAAAATACTTGGCATGGGTCCTCAGATCCTCAAAAGGTTCTACAGTTGCACCATCGAGAACATCCTGACTGGTTGCATCACTGCCTGGTATGGCAACTGCTTGGCCTCCAACCGCAAGGCACTACAGAGGGTAGTGCATACGGCCCTGTACATCACTGGTGTCAGAGGAAGGCCCTAAAAATTGTCAAATACTTCAGCCTCCCTAGTCATAGACTGTTCTCTCTGCTACCACACGGCAAGCGGTACCGGAGTGCTAAGTCTAGGCCCAAGAGGCTTCTAAACCGCTTCTACCCCCAAGCCATAAGACTCCTGAACATCTAATCAAATGGCTACCCAGACTATTTGCATTCCCCCCCACCCTCTCTTTTACGCTGCTGCTACTCTCTATTATTATCTATGCATAGTCACTTTAATAACTCTACCTACATGTACATATTACCTCAATTACCTCGACTAACCGGTGCCCCCACACATTGACTCTGTACCGGTACCACCTGTATATGGTCTCGCTATTGTTATTTTACTGCTGCTCTTTAATTACTTGTTCCTTTAATTTCTTATTCTTATTCATATTTTTTAAACTGCATTGGTGGTTAGGGGCTTGTAAGTAAGCATTTCACTGTAAGGTCCACACCTGTTGTATTCGGCGCATGTGACTAATACAATTTGATTTGATTTGATTTAATTTGGATTTGGAGAGAAAGAGGGAGGTAGTAGATGGGTTTGGAGAGGGGAGGGAGGTGGAGGAGGAGGTTTGGAGAGGGGAGGAAGGTAATGAGGCGGTATAGTATGGGTTTGAAGAGAAGATAGTGGATGAATTTGGAAAGGGGAGGGAGGTAGAGGATGAGGCAGATGTCTGGCAGCTGTCAGAGTGCAGCAGAAGAGAGTAAATCACAGTAAATTAGCTAGGCCACTCAATAAATGTGTCTGATCTGGTTAACATGACAGAAACACATTCTCTCTCCGCTGGATCTGAGAGTAACATAAACCAACCTGTTTATCTGTCAGCGGAGGTGTATGTGGACCATTCACCCTCACACATTGATTGTGTTGATTTTGTAGTACAAATTTTGATTTTGTAGAAACATGCTTAACTTGTGTTATCGAAAATTTCCGAGTTGATTCCTGCTTAGATGAGAGTTCCATCTATTTATGATAGGACAAAGTTTAGATTTCCGCCTAAATAGACATACCCAAATGTAATTCCTTTCCATGAGATGGCCATAAACAATAACTGGTAATGTTGCATAGTCTTAGAAAGGTCTAGAACTCACCTTTCCGGTCATTTTTTAAATAAATTGCTTAGGTGTTCTCACTTTTGAGGACACAAACTCAAGTACATAGTGCAAATATGATTGAAATATGAAAATATGAAAAATCATATTTGATTTTTTCCCTATTCAACAACAGTGAGGCATTAGGGCTTGAAAGGACTGAAATGCTTTCTGAATATAGTAACAATCCAATTATAAACATATTACTATAAGATTTCACCTTTCTTATAACTGTAAAATAAATATGACCATACTTACTGACAGTACAATATTGGCATTATTTCATATAACTGACGACAGAGACTTTTATTCTCAACGTCCACTGAGCAGCACAGAGACACCATTCAAATGTGTGCAGACTCATTACAACTTCAACTTAAAGCACAAAGTGATTTCATCCATCTGTGACCAAGAGAAATTAGTCTTGTTAAAATTCTATGAAATGATTTTGTATTTTTTCCTGTTGAGAGCTAAAAAATCAATGTGAGAACATCACAGCAAAATGAAACTACTATTGTGCATCCGCAAGACCAGGGATGGGCAACCGGCGGCCTGCATTCAAGAGGGGGGCTGCTAACATGTTTTGCTCACAATGTGGTGGGGGGGAATGCACATGTGGGTACACAGACCCGCAAGCAACTGCGCCCCTCATGATGAGTTGAGATTTTTTGTGGCCCCCACCCCCAGCAAAGTTTAATATACAGTACCTGTCAAAAGTTTGGACACACCTATTCATTCAAGGGTTTTTCTTTACTTTGACTATTTTCTACTTTGTAAAATAATAGTGAAGACATCAAAACTATGAAATAACACATATGGAATTATGTAGTAACCAAAAAAGTGTTAAACAAATTGTTAAACAGATTCTTCAAAGTAGCCACCCTTTGCCTTGATGACAGCTTTGCACACTCTTGGCATTCTCTCAAACAGCTTCATGAGGTAGTCACCTGGAATGCATTTCAATTCAATCAATCAATCAAGTTTATTTTATATAGCCCTTCGTACATCAGCTAATATCTCGAAGTGCTGTACAGAAACCCAGCCTAAAACCCCAAACAGCAAGCAATGCAGGTGTAGAAGCACGGTGGCTAGGACAAATTAACAGTTGTGCCTTGTTGAAAGATTGTCATTTCCACTTCAAAATGAAAGACTTGATTTTCCTTAATGGAAAATGTATCAACTCCTACAAAATGTCAATTAATTATAATCCACATAATAATTCACATTTCCTGTTGCTGTAGAATTATTTTCCTCCTGTAGCAAACTGTCTCAAATTAAGAACCTACATCTGTAGATGTCCTTCTCACTCCTTAGTCACAATCAATGATACACTTTCTGGCACACAATATTGCACAGTAATACACATAACTTTAACATTGAATATTTTAATGTTGTTAGGTTACCCTTGTAGAGATGATATATAATAGTAATCAACGGAACCTGTGAAGGGTACAGACGTAGGATCTTAATTTGATCACACAGTTGCAGGATAACTTTTCTACAATTCATGAAATGTAAAAGTTGTGTGTGACAGTGATGTCAAAAACCTGAGTTTTATATATATATTTCCACCCTATGAGGTTGGAATAATACTGTGAAATTGTAAAAATTATACTAATGCCCTTTTAGTGTAAGAGCTGTTTAAAAAAAAGACTGCTGGAAATTTTAGCCTGTTTTAGTCAGACTGCCTGGTGACATCACCAGGGGGTGAATTAGCTAATAGACCAAGAGAGTTCCAAGCCTCTCTGCCAATACCAGCTAGTTTTCAGTTTTCCCCTCCACACTCAGACCACTCCCAGACAGTCCTAGTAACATTTTTGCTTGAGAAATAGCTTTTTGCAACAATTTTTTTTAATTTTTATTATTTTTGACCAACAATCACAGTAAGGTATTTAATTGCTACCCATAAATTATTTTATATTGAGATCAAAATTGCTTCATTAGACCTTTAAATAGGTTTCTGAATTTTCTGAATTTCACCTTGAAATTTCAGACTTGATTTTCGCTTATGAAAAATGTCCTGTTGCTGCAGGATTATTTTCCTGCTGGAGCAAACTGTCTCATATTAAGTACATATATGTTGTGGCATAATTTATTGGATTTACAGTATATAGCGCTTTACAAAGTAGGGGGAAACTCACGTCATCCACCGCCAATGTGTGGCACCCACCTGGGTGATGCACGCCGACCATTTTGTGCCAGAACGCTCACCACACATCAGCAACAGATGTAGGATCTTAATTTGATCACCCTGTAGTAGGAGAGCTTTCCTGCAATGCAGGACGTTTTAAAATTGTAGTGTATTTGAGGTTTAAAAAGATTTTGGCACGCGTCACAGGACAATGTCCCCTTCAATGCCCTGGGATCTCATTAGACCAGAGGGAAGAGTGCCCCCATCTGGCCCTCCAACACCACTTCCAGCAGCATCTGGTCTCTCATCCAGGGACCACCCTGCATCCCACAGAGGCAAGCCAGCAGTGGGATGCAGGGTGGTATGCTGCATGCATACCATTATGATTGCCCTTCTTTCGTATTATTATGATAGTATATGCCATTTTGCAGACTTTTATCCAAAGTGACAAACAGTCATGTATGCATACATGTTTAATCTATGGGTGGTCCTGGGAATCAAACCCACTATTCTGGTGTTGCAGGAGTCATGCTCTACCAACTGAGCTACAGCAAGTTAATCAATTAATGTCATCATTCCCTTAGTGAATGTGGGTCGGCGCTGCTGAGGAAGGATCAAACCACTGTCTGGTGTATGATTGAAACTCTCATGACGCTTGTCTACACGAGAACACGGCACAGGCTTGCAGCAGAACGTTTACGTCTGGTGTGCTAGCTAGCTAATCCACACTATTCCATCGACACGACTCTCTAAGACTGCCATGCTTCTACAAACATCAATGGCTCCGCTTCCCTTTCATTGAGTGGAACAAACGCTGTCGTAGTCACTCATCCTCTATTATACTGGGTTCTAACTGCAGCTGGAAAGAGACTGCCGTTCATTCACTTGAGATCCAAGAAAATACTGCGTATGAGATCAAACAAAAATATTTGTTTTGGGGAGGAAAAAACTGGGTAGATTCACAGTAAATTACTGTGACATTGGGCAAAAACACATCTCATAAAAATCCATGATGTAGCACCCTTCCCAAAAAGACTGATATATCCACACTGGCAGTGCACTGAAGCACAAAACTGAATGAACAAAACATGAGGTTTTTCCATGACAGACTGCCCAGGTGAATCCAGGTGAAAGCTATGATCCCTTATTAAATCCACTTCAATCAGCGTAGATGAAGGGGAAGAGACAGGTTAAAGAAGACTTTTTAAGCCTTGAGACAGTTGAGACATGGACTGTGTATGCGTGCCATTCATAGGGTGAATGGGCAAGACAAAATATGTAAGTGCCTTTGAACGGGGTGTGGTAGTAGGTGCCAGGTGCACTGGGTTGAGTGTGTCAAGAACTGCAACGCAGCAGTTTTTTTTCACGCTCAACAGTTTCCCGTGTGTATTATCAAGAATGGTCCACCACCAAAGGACATCCAGCCAACTTGAGACAACTGTGGGGAGCATTGGAGACAACATGGAACGCTTTCGACACCTTGTAGAGTCCATGCCCAAATGAATTGAGGCTGTTCAAAAGGAGCAAAAGGAGGTGCAACTCAATATTAGGAAGGTGTTCCTTATGTTTTGTACACTCAAGTGTTTTTAACATGTATTCTGTGGTATTCTAGTATGGACGTTGAAACGTAGCCTTAGCTTTGAGAACATACTTGTTTGGCTTGGCTTAGCTTAGCATGCTAAAGGTAGTTGCTTAGCTTAGCATGCTACGTTATGTCGGTTAGCTTAGCGGGCTAAAGACTATTGTTTAGCTTACAGTGCTAAAGACTGTTGCTAAGCTTATTGTGCTAAAGGATATTATTTAGCTTAGCATGCTAATGGGTGTTGTTTTGTATCTCCCTTCCTCCTCTAGCCTATCCCCGGCCTCCCATTAGAACCTACTCTTCCCCGTTGGAGACCAGCTCCACCACGCACAGCCAGTAGCCATGGCTGAAGACTTGGACATGCGCAATGAGCTGTCGGATATGCAGCAACGCGCCGACCAGCTTGGAGATGAGGTGAGCAGCACAGCCCCAACCCATGCTACTGTATACCACATTTCCAACAGATTTTTAGACACCTGAGAGACACTCATGCCTACACAGAAAATCATCCAAATTTAGGCATATGCAACTACACTTCAAAACCATCTGTATGTTTTAACTATAGAATGAAAACATCTGTATGTTTTAGCTATAGAATGAAAACATCTGTATGTTTTAGCTATAAAATGAAAACATCTGTATGTTTTAGCTGTAGCATTGAGGAAATATGAATTCCTCACTCTCCTCTTGACATAAAATCAACTAAAACAGATCCAGTCAACTTGTTTGTTTTTTTAAATACATTTTACAGTATCACACATTGTATCACAATCAAGCCCACTAGATTACTTCCTCCTGTCAGCAGCAGCCAGCTCCTGCAGAGGACTAGCAGGGCAGATGCACAGGGAGGGTAACATGCTGATGGCCCAGCCTCGTGCTTACAGCTCCTGTAGAGGACTAGCAGGACAGATGCACAGGGAGGGTAACATGCTGATGGCCCAGCCTCGGACTTACAGCTCCTGTAGAGGACTAGCAGGGCAGATGCACAGGGAGGGTAACATGCTGATGGCCCAGCCTCGTGCTTACAGGCTCCTGTAGAGGACTAGCAGGGCAGATGCACAGGGAGGGTAACATGCTGATGGCCCAGCCTCGGGCTTACAGCTCCTGGCTCCGACTGTGCAATGCCAGGGTCTGTGTGTCAGGTGGAGGGAGGGTCCACCTGGTTCAGTTCTTACATAATAGTGGTGTGTGTGTGGTGTGGTGGTGTGTGGTGTGTGTGTGTGTGTGTGTGTGTGTGTGTGTGTGTGTGTGTGTGCGTGCGTGCGTGCGTGCGTGCGTGCGTGCGTGCGTGCGTGCGTGCGTGCGTGCGTGCGTGCGTGCGTGCGTGCGTGCGTGCGTGCGTGCGTGCGTGCGTGCGTGCGTGCGCGTGCGTCGCTGCGTGCGTGCGTGCGTGCGTGCGTGCGTGTGTGCGGATAAGTGTTAGTTTATGTGTGTGCCAAACCTAGGATAATTATAGTTGTAACTTGATTTGTTAATTATTTTGAAGCTGCAAAATGGTTCTACTCTAATGTTGAGGTGATCCCTCATGTAATTAATTCTAGGCATAGGCTATAATTATTCATATCTAAGAGCCCTCCAAACCATGTGCTTATGATCATATATTTAGAACTAATTCAACTAACTGTTGTAGTTTTTGGTTCTTCATCAAATATTTGCATCCCATCAAATAAATATATATATTCATAACTTGCATATATTCAATTACCTTCAAATATTTGGTTTTCTGAGAAGTATTCAAAAATACTTTAAAATATTATTTGGTTTTCTGAGACCTGTACTGAATATTAAAAAAGAATGGTTGCCTTTTTAGTTGAAATTCTATATAAACTACAATAGACTACCTTGAGTATTTGAAAAGTTGGTATTTGAAATATTTATTTATCCTTTATTTAACTAGGTAAGTCAGTTAAGACAAATTCTTATTTACAATGGCGGCCTGCCAAAAGGCAAAAGGCCTCCTGCGGGGACGGGGCTGGGATTTTTTTTAAATTATACAATTAAATAAAATTAGGACAAAACACACATCACGAGAAGAATGGCTTACACTCTCCACAGCTGAGCAGAAATACAAAACACACGCACAGGCAAACACAACCGGGAAACACAAAATGGGGTTCCTATAAGTTTCTTCTCTCTATGGAGGTGGTGGTGGTAGGAGGAGATGAGAGGCTAATGTGTGTGTGTGTTGTGTGTGTGTGTGTGTGTGTGTGTGTGTGTGTGTGTGTGTGTGTGTGTGTGTGTGTGTGTGTGTGTGTGTGTGCGTGCGTGCGTGCGTGCGTGCGTGCGTGCGTGCGTGCGTGCGTGCGGATGAGATATCATGCAAGAGGTATAAGATTTCACAACTCACACAGAAACCTCACAGCCTCAGTACAGCCTGAGCCTCATAGCCACACACTTAATGTTCTCTATTTAGGGAGAAAATTGGAATATGTCGCTAATGTTCGCTAGCTCGTTAGCTGGCCATCAATTGTAGAGGATGAGAAGGGGTCTGGGATCCTAAGCTATCTGTCACGCCCTGACCTTAGAGAGCCGTTTTAGTTCTCTATTTGGTTAGGTCAGGGTGTGATTTGGGGTGGACATTCTATGTTCTCTATTTCTTTGTGTTTGGCCGAGTGTGGTTCCCAATCAGAGGCAGCTGTCTTTCATTGTCTCTGATTGGGGATCATACTTAGGCAGCCCTTTTTCCCTCCTTCAGTGTGGGATCTTGTCTTTGTTTGAGTGCATGTAGTTTGCACGATGAAGCTTTTCGTTCGTTGTATTGTTTATTGTTTTTTTCTTGGTGGAACATTTTAATAAAAGCATGTACGCCTACCCACGCTGCACCTTGGTCTCCTTCCGATGACAAACGTTACACTATCAAAGCAGACTTTATGCAGTTATTTAAAAACAGGGTTTATATCGCTTTGAATGATCCTTTTGACGGGTAGTTACATCAGAGTTCTATGTCCGCCATTCAACCTACTGATACACATTATATTTACATTTTCTTATCAATGGAATATGTACGAAATTACAGATAATTCATTAACTTTCCAAATGATTATCATGTCGATTTGTAGTATCATGTTGATTGTATTGGTTATCGATTCCAGTGTCTACGTCCCAATTCCAGGCAATTCCATTTCACAAACACAGGGAGTGAGGTCTAGACCATATGGAGCTTTGTCAACCTACATCTCTGTCTCCACTCATATCTGTCATGTCTTCTCATGCTTTCCAATTCTAACTTTCTTCTCCTTTCTGCCCACAGTCGCTCGAGAGCACTCGTCGTATGCTACAGCTGGTGGAAGAGGTAAGAGAAAGACACCATTCATACTTACAGTGTTCACAACGCCAAGCCAGAATACAATGCAAGCTGTGTCACAGCTCTTAGTGTACTCTACAGTATCTGCCTCAGAACAGTGCATGGTATTGACATGGGCAAGACATGCACTGTGTGTTCTCACATGTACAGATCTGCCTGGCACAGCATATTCACTGGTGCACGTTTTACTCAGAGAGTGTTAAATGTATAACTTTCACAGTGTATGTATGAGTCCCACTAAGATGGTGTTAAATGAACACTGTTGAGGGTTGAATTGTTATCTTGGTAGAGAGAGAGAGAGAGAGAGAGAGAGAGAGAATTGACAGCTGTTGGGGAGGGGCCATGATGTCTCTGATTGGACAGCCTTGTGTTGCATATCTCACGGTCATGTTGATCATCAGTTCGCATATCTCACCGAACAGCACAGCACCTCCCTGTCAATACTGGAGGAAGAGAGGGGGAGAGAAGTGTAGAGAGAGGAAGAGATGGAGAGAAAGAAACCAGCACCTCGGACGTGACAAACAGACGAGCGTCGGTGAAGATAGAGGGAGGGGGGCTGTCTGGTGAAAGGGAAGACTTAAGAGGAGAAAAAGAAGGATAGTGGAGAGAGGGAGCTATAAAGGATGAGAGAGAGAGAGGAATAGAGGGACACATTAGTCAGCTATGATTAATCAGATGATTATGTGTGATAATTGTTCGGCGATAAGAGTGCATCACCACACTGGGTTGGAGCACAGATTCTATTTGATTTGAGTAGTGTGGAGCAGAGCTGAAGGGTTCAATGCAGTGCATTATGGGGATCATGTTTGATTAGAACCCCCTGGGAGTCCTTTTTTACTACTTTGGGTTTTCTCTGGGAACCGGAATGCTAATTTACAGAATAAATTATAGGGTGGCAGGTAGCCTAGCGGTTAAGCTTGTTGGCCCAATAACCAGAAGGTTGCTGGTTCAAATCCCCTAATTGCGCTGGATAAGAGTGTCACCTAAATTACAAAAAATGTAACAAATATTTACACACTGCAGTGGCTGCTTATTGCTCGCCCCAAATGTTGATGTCCTCTTCCTATACGAATATGAAACTATATGAATATGCGAATGTTATCCGGCTGTTGCGATTCGGACAATGTTACCCCTATTGTGACATTTTTTTGGTTGAGAAAATCGCAAGACCTTGATCTAACTTTGTCTAAAGCGTGAGGTGTTTTTTTTCTTCTGATGGTGCCGTCCTGTTTTTCAATCATGTTGCCTTGCCCTCTAATCTCCAATCTATATGGATTCTGTATACTCCCTTACTGATCCTACCTCTCTCTTTCTCTTTATTTCCTCCCTTTCATCTCTTCCTTCTTCTCCGCGGTTATTCGGGGAGTAGAGTAAAGATGCTGGTATCAGGACTTTGGTTATGTTGGACGAGCAAGGAGGTAAGTGTTGGATGTCTTCTGGAAGGGAAAACCAATGGGACTTTGTGCCCCGCCTTGCATCTGATGTTTTGCTATGAATAACTTAACAGTGCATGCTTTGAAGTGGTTAGCTAGAATGACAGACTCTTTATATGCTTTATATTTCAACATGAGTTATTTTCAAGTGCGTTGTACATTGAAATAGACAGATATATGGATGAAGGTACAAAAACACTCAAATAGCAATATTTTAGATACCCATGTAAACAAACAGAGATTTTCTTGATGGTTGAATTGTTTCCTGTGCACTTGCTCGTATCCATTAAGTGGCCAATTCCCCCCCCCAAAAAAAACAAAGAATATAGACATGATTTACACCTGATAATGACCAATAACAAATGTTATTTAGAGAAAATAATTACAGGGCCTAAACCCTGGCATTACTACTGGTTTGTTGTGCTTGGAGGGATTGATTAGAGGACATAATTGTCTTGCCGGAAGGCATTAGCCTCAATCCAGTCTTCTGATTGGCTGTAATCAGTAATCAGTTCCTTTTGGGGAAATCCCCCTGACCGAGGACCTTAATTACACTCTCAAAGTCATCTACTCATTCCTCTATCATCATCCCTCTATCCACTCATCCCTTCCTTCTGCAGTCCATCCGTCCAGCGCTGCCTCCACAAAGCCAATTTAGACTGCTGGCTGGTCGCTGAGGTGGCCGTAAGCCTGCTTAGCTGCTCTCTGACTTCTGCTTATTGACGGTGCCGTAGTGGAGAAGCCTGGACTGATGCAGTACACAAGGCTTCAATCAGTCACAGAATTAAATCAATTAAAAAGGGCCGAAAAATATAGGGTTTGTGAACAAAGAAATTGATTATGTATACTGAGCGAAAGAAAATACCTGTTCAACATCACCTTATTTCCATTTGACGTTCCTCTTAGTTGCCGCCGTTCAAGTAAAGGTCACATGACTTAGTTGTTTCTACAGTACGTGTGTATAAAAGCATGCCGGGGATTTTACAAAGGTGGACTTTATCAATTGGCTTAGCCTTGACTGCATTCCTGACCTACTCTACTCCACTTTCCAACCTCATCTTACTACAACACATGCTGCACGTAATTTCTACGCAACCTCCTAAACCACAACATCAGAGTTGTCCATCCACCCACCTACCTACCCGGTATCATTAATCCCCTTCCACACATTTTGTTTTCAATTCATTCACTGCAGGGAACTCATTGAAATGCAATGTCTGAGTTGAGAAATCCTCATATAAAAGATGGTCCATTTGAATTCATGATAAACTTTCTGCTGAATTGCCTGTATTGATAACGGAATTGACCCCAACCCTGCCCGACATCACACCAATAACATCCATCCAGCTACCATGTTCATGCCTTGACCCAATGTCCACACTGCCCATGAACAGCTCATCTCCGAGGGGAATGATACTGTAGTATAGGATCGGTAGGATTTCAGATTTGCCCCAGGTTTCCGTGATGCTACAGCCATGGAAAACCGTTGATGATGATATCTTTCGATTTAAAAAAGAAAATCCCCTCGCCAATGAGTAATAAACCACAAATATTTAGTTTTGCGTACTTTCAACACTAAAAGGCTTCTGTAAAATGAAATTCAAAAGAATATATTGAAACTGACAGTCTCAGTCTTAACTTTCTTCAGAATCCAGTACTCTCTGGCGTGAAGATGCATGCACTCAATAGAAACTCATATAGATTATATCATATTGTACACAGCTCAGTGCTGCTCATGACTCATATCTTTCTGTCAAATAGTCAATAAAATTCATTCCACTGCTGTCATCCCTTTGTCCTGACCAGAACAACTCGACCGTGTTGAAGATGGCATGAACCATATCAACCAAGACATGAAGGAGGCCGAGAAAAGTTTAAAAGATTTAGGGAAATGCTGTGGTCTTATCATATGTCCCTGTAACAAGTAGGTACTGACCCAACGAGCCCAAAGGTTCTTCACTTGTGGTGGCGTCCATTTTTTTCCCCTTTCGTCACAGTGAGTGTCTGAATCTGTTGTCTTCTCTTCTTTGTCTTCTCTCCTCCTTCCTTCCTTTCTTTCCTTTCCTTTCCTTTTCTTCTCACGTGCTTCGTTCTGTGGGGGGATAAATGACTTGTGTTTAATCAGAGCAACTGGAGCGCATCGAAGAAGGAATGGACCAAATCAATAAGGACATGAAGGATGCAGAAAAGAATTTGAACGATCTAGGAAAATTCTGTGGTATTTTCTCCTGCCCATGTAACAAGTAGGTGATGCTTGCCTGCCTGCCTGCCTGCCTGCCATTAACCAAGGTAGAAGTGACGTCATAGTGGCCAGTAGTGCGTTAGTCTGCTCAAGCTCTAACCAGACTGACTCCTCCCCTCAATCCTCTGATCTTCTTGTAAGACATCTTGACACACATTCACACATACATACAGTACCATTCAAAAGTTTGGACACACCTACTCATTCCAGGGTTTTTCTTTATTGTTACTATTTTCGACATTGTAGAATAATAGTGAAGACATCAAAACGATGAAATAACACACATGGAATCATGTAGTAACCAAAAAAAGTGTTACACTTATTTTATATTTGAGATTCTTCGAAGTAGACACCATTTGCCTTAATGACAGCTTTGCACACTCTTGGCATTCTCTCAACCAGCTTTATGAGGTACCTGGAATGCATTTCAATTAACAGGTGTGCCTTGTTAAAAGTTCATTTGTGGAATTTCTTTCCTTCTTAATGTGTTTGAGCCAATCAGTTGAAGATATCCCTATTTGGTTAAAGACCAATTCCATATTTTGGCAAGAGCAGCTCAAATAAGCAAAGAAAAACGACAGTCCATCATTACTTTAACACATGAAGGTCATTCAATCCGGAAAATGTCAAGAACTTTGAAAGTTTCTTCAAGTGCAGTCGCAAAAACCATGAAGCGCTATGATGAAACCGGCTCTCATGAAGACCGCCACAGGAAAGGAAGACCCAGAGTTACCTTTGCTGCAGAGGATACGTTCATTAGACTTAACAGCCTCAGAAATTGGCAATTAACCTCTCTGGGGTAGGTGGGACGCAATCGTCCCACCTGGCCAATAGCCAGGGAAAATACAGAGCGCCATATTCAAATAAAATGATATAAAAATCAAACTTTCATTAAATCACACATGTAAGATACCAAATTAAAGCTACACTCGTTGTGAATCCAGCCAACATGTCAGATTTCAAAAAGGCTTTTCGGCGAAAGCATAAGATGCTATTATCTGATGATAGCACAACAGTAAACAAAGAGAGTAGCATATTTCAACACTGCAGGCACGACACAAAACGCAGAAATAAAAATATAATTCATGCCTTACCTTTGACGAAATTCTTTTGTTGGCACTCCAATATGTCCCATAAACATCACAAATTGTCCTTTTGTTCGATTAATTCCGTTGGTATATATCCAAAATGTCAATTTATTTGGCGCGTTTCATCCAGAAAAACACAGCTTCCAACTTGCGCAACGTCACTACAAAATATATCAAAAGTTACATGTAAACTTTACCAAAACATTTCAAACTACTTTTGTAATACAACGTTADGTATTTTTAAACGTTAATAATCGATCAATTTGAAGACGGGATGATCTGTGTTCAATACAAAAAAAAAAAAAACTGACGCAACTTTTTTGGTAATGTGCCTCTCTCAAACAATTTACTTCAAGTGACCCTCATTTACGATGGCCGTACTTCTTCATTACACAAAGGAATAACCTCAACCAATTTCCAAAGACTGGTGACATCCAGTGGAAGTTGTAGGAACTGCAAACAAGTCCCTTAGAAATCTGGTATCCCAATGAAACCCCATTGAAAAGACAGTGACCTCAAAAAAATAAAATTTCTGAATGGTTTGTCCTCGGGGTTTTGCCTGCTACATAAGTTCTGTTATACTCACAGACATGATTCAAACAGTTTTAGAAACTTCAGAGTGTTTTCTATCCAAATCTACTAATAATATGCATATCTTATATTCTGGGGATGAGTAGCAGGCAGTTGAATTTGGGCATGCTATTTATCCAAAAGTGAAAATGCTGCCCCCTACCCCGAAGCAGTTAACTGCACCTCAGATTGCAGCCCAAATAAATGCTACACAGAGTTCAAGTAACAGACACATCTCAACATCATCTGTTCAGAGGAGACTGCGTGAATCAAGCCTTCATGGTCGAATTGCTGCAAAGAAACAACTACTAAAGGACACCAATAAGAATAAGAGACTTGTTTGGACCAAAAAACACGAGCAATGGAAATTAGACCGGTGGAAATCTGTCCTTTGGTCTGATGAGTCCAAATATGAGATTTTTGTGAGATGCAGAGTGAGACAGACTACGTCTTTGTGAGTTGTAGAGTAGGTGAATGGATTATATCTGCACGTGTGGTTCTCACCGTGAAGCATGGAGGAGGAGGTGTGATGGTTTGGGGGTGCTTAGCTGGTGACACCATCTGGGATTTATTTAGAATTCAAGGCACAATCAACCAGCATGGCTAACACAGCATTCTGCAGCGATACGCCATCCCATCTGGTTTGCGCTTAGTGGGACTATCATTTGTTTTCAACAGGACAATGGCCCAACACACCTCCAAGCTGTGTAAGGATTATTTGACCAAGAAGGAGAGTGTTGGAGTGCTGCATCAAATGACCTGGCCTCCACAATCACCCGACCTCAACCCAATTGAGATGGTTTGGGATGAGTTGGACCGCAGAGTGGAGGAAAAGAAGCCAACAAGTGCTCAGCATATGTGGGAACTCTTTCAAGACTGTTGGGAAGCATTCCAGGTGACTACCTCATGAAGCTGGTTGAGAGAATGCCAAGAGTGTGCAAAGCTTTCATCAACGCAAAGTATGGCTACTTTGAAGAATCTAAAATCGAAAACATATTTTGATTTGTTTAACACTTTTTTGGTTACTACATGATTCCATATGTGTTATTTCATAGTTTTGATGTCTTCACTATTATTCTACAATGCAGAAAATAGTAAAAATAAAGAAAAACCCTTGAATGAGTAGGTGTGTCAAAACTTTTGACTGGTAATATATGTGCACACATACACACACGACATGATGTCACACACACGTTCTGCACACACACACACATGCACACACAGACAGTGGTGACTGACAGGAGCCTCAGGTCCTCATGGGTCTCACTCTGGTAATAAACCTGGACAGGCCTCTAGACGTATCCCAGAATATTTTGTGGAATCCACAGACTCGGCTCGGGAGCTCCCCACAGGCCCATCTGTCACAACCAACAATCAACAAAGGTGTGAGAAGAGTGTATGGAAGTTTTCAACCCCTTAACAATGCAGTGTTAGCTTATACAGCATGTAGACTATATTGGAGTTCCCCTCAACAGCATAATAGCCAAGCTGAATACTGCCCACAAATGTCCAAACACTTGCTGTCCCTAACTATTAATGCTAGACAGACAGGACAGACTTTCTATGGCCCCTGAACACACCAACCTACCAAGTCTTGACCCCTATCCATCAACAAACCAACATCTCCTCCACTTAGATCAGGCCAAAACTCATCAGCAGGGGCTTCTCCAGGCACCCTCCTCCAAGCACCCTCCTCCAAGCACCATATTCTAAGTGCCATTCTCCAAGCTCCCTTCTAGTCCAAGCAAACGTATCGTCAGCACGCTTACATGACAGTCCGAGTGTATAGAACAGCACCATTCTCCTCCCTCCTCTTGCCAGACTATCATAGCCACTGTAGTAGCCACTATTACTTTCATAGCCACTATTGTTACTATTACTTTCATAGCCACTATAGTTACTATTACTTCCATAGCCACTATAGTTACTATTACTTTCATAGGCACTATAGTCTCTATCTAAGCCACTATAAGATTCCATGACTGCTTGTCACTTTTCTTCGTCTGCATGTAAATACCACATGGTCAGACACCCAAACAACCTGAGATCTGCAGAATAGATCAGTAATTGCACGTCATGCAGACAGATCTCTGTCTCTCTCCCTGCAACTGTGTACTCTGCACACCCAAACCACGAATGACTACTGACTGGAATGACTGGAGAGCATGTCCATCGAATGCCATGCATGCTGATGATGCAACTCATATTAATGGTGTTGAAAAAATGATGCTGATGATGTTCATGATGAACTCCTGTTATTTGTCATATAATTGGGTGCTAAATTGGGTCCCATTAATTTGCCACTTATGGCAGTGACTGGAAAAATGAGAATAAGGGATCATCAGTAATTGTCATAATTATAATAAACATAAAATAACATTCATTTTTTAATCAAATCAATTGCTATTGGTCACATACACGTGTTTAGCAGATGTTATTGCGGATGTAGCAAAATTATTGTGTTTCTAGCTCTGACAGTGCAGTAATATCTAACAAGTAATATCTAACAACAGTGCAGTAATATCTAACAAGTATTATCTAACAACAGTGCAGTAATATCTAACAAGTAATATGTAACAACAGTGCAGTAATATCTAAGAAGTAATATGTAACAACAGTGAAGTAATATCTAACAGTTTCACAGCATATACCCAATGCACACAAATCTAAGTAAAGGAATGGAATTAAGAATATATAAATATATGGATGAGCAATGCCAGAGCGACATAGACTAAGGTACAGTAGAATATAATATAATTATACTGTGTATACATATGAGATGAGTAGTGCAAAATATGTAAACATTATTAAAGTGACTAGTGTTCCATTTATTAAAGTGGCCAGTTATTTCAAGTCTATGTATATAGGCACGAGCCTCTAATGTGCTAGTGATGGCTATTTAACAGTCTGATGGCCTTGAGATAGAAGCTGTTTTTCAGTCTCTTGGTCCCGGCACTTCATACACTTCATACATACCTCAAAGTGCTTGTATAGGAAGAGAGAGACGCAAACAGGTTATAATAGGCGACTAAAACCAAATTATTATTCTAAAAACGAGTGGATACCACGCTGCATTGCCTATGCAGTGGCCTACCACCACTTTCACTTCCACAGAGCACTGTGGTAACTGTGTGCCGCCTTCTTCCCATGCAGCCCCAGGGAAGCAGCTCAGATCTAGGTCAGCCAGATCATATATACTGTGGGCAAGATACCCTGTTGACTGAAACCCAGGGCTACGTTCTAGATATCTAGATCTATACTGGAGACAAGAACTCGATCCACTGGATTTAACCTGTATTGTTGGTCTCTTTTCTTATTCCTCCTCCAATCATATGAAATGAATCTTCTTCACTAGTAGGACTATAGGGACTAAATGTTTTATCAGCCAGTGGATCAAAAGAGTTAGTTAACCCTGATGAGGTGTCTCTCTTGTTGTCTGATTGACATCATATCCAAGTACAGTAGGTAGAGTTTTAAGTCCATGGAGGGTATACGGTATGTGTTACTAAAACAGATTCACTCTGATCAGGGACTTGGGAGTTTCTCACAAAAAAAAAAAAAAACATTTTTACCTCATAAAACGAGAGAGTGATAGAGAAAGTTGCAAATGGCACATCGAAAGAATTGGATAACCTAACTGTTGCATGTAAAACAAATTGTATAAGATAACTGAGTCAAGTGAATGTAGGAGGAGAGGAGAGTTAACCGGTGTGCCTGGCTGTATGTGTTTACCACAGTGGTCTTTGTAATCATCGCCTCAGTCCATTTCTATAAATACTAGCTCAGCGGGAGTACTCAGAATCAGCCATCTTCTCCATCGTCTGATAAAACAAGAAATATCTACCATCCTCGAGCTTCGAGGTTACAGAAAGTCTTAATCCAACCGAGCCATTTGGTTACTTAGAGGAAAGACAGACATGGTTTTAGGGAGAGGGAAGAAAGATAAGTCAAGATAGACATTATAACTCAGGGTCCTCTTATGCTCCATGTTGAATGTTATTCAAATGAATAATTGCATACAAAATACAGTATGACATACATTTCACACAGACAGACAATTTGTGATGGTGGTTAATATCTTGACTACGGCAGTGTACTTATAGACTCATTAAAGGGAGCCTGAAGCATAGACTCACCCAGGGTCTATGCCACCATAGAAGCTGCCTGTCATGTTTAGATCTCTGTCTGACACAGTACATAACAAATCTAGATACAGCTACATCATTTGTTTTACATTCATCTTGGTTAACCTGCTAATAATTAACCTACTAATAATAATATTACATTTTATTTATAAAGAGGAGGCCAACATTTTGTCAAACCACCCCATCATCTGACTAAGAAGGCCTTAATAATGCACTATTCACTGATCGACCTTAAAGGGATACTTCCTGATTTGATCATCTACTTCCCCAGAGTCATATCCAACTCGTGGATGCCATTTTTATGCCCCTGTGTGCAGTTTGAATGAAGTTGCTAACGAACATTAGTTCAAATGCTAACTAGCATTAGCACAATGACTGGACGTCTATGGTAACTGCTAGCATGCTAGTAGATACCATAGACATCTAGTCATTGCCAACATCCCAAAGTATCCCTTTAACACTACCTATTATTTTTTATTTAACTAGGCAGTCAGTTAAGAACAAATTCTTATTTACAACGATGGCCTACCGGGGAAAACTGGGTTAACTGCCTTGTTCAGGAGCAGAACGACAGATTTGTACCTTGTCAGCTCGGGGATTCGATCCAGCAACCTTTCGGTTACTGGCCCAAACGTTCTAACCACTAGGTTACCTGCCGCCCCAAATTAACCTATCCTAGATAGATTCACAACGTGAACAAAATAGTTGACATTAGAAAAGAAGTGTACTCTTGTTATGTCCCTCCGCTTTGTTCTCTTTTCCAGTTCTTCCCCAAACACTGTGGCAGTCCAGTCCTTTTATTCTATGTTGTCTGTCTGCCAAGCCCTTGTCTCTCTGTTCTGTGTCACATATAGCCACACTGAGGCTGCGTCTTAAATGCCACCCTATTCCCAGAAGTAGTGGATGTGTGTTGGGAATAGGGTGGCATTTCAGATGCAACCTGGGACATACCATTGTGAGAATTGGGGGAGGGGCATTTCAATGTGAAGGAATGCTTTGGGGTGGGTGGAGGAGGGTGGGAAAAAATGAGTTATCCCAACTGTTGTTTACAAAATGCATGTAAATACTTAAGAGGTCAAATTATTCAGCTGGGAAAAGGTATGTGTCTCAGCATACTAAACTTGCATACTAAACATACTAAGCCTGAGTACAGTGTGTTATATGCCATTGAGATATGACATCGCATCACACTAACAATGTTAAGACTAGAGAATGAAGGAATGACCAAACCCATGCCTGCTTTCTCTGCTTTGCTTGGTTAGTCTCTAGTCTTTGACTTGTTTCTCATATTTCTATGTGGCGGATTAAATCATGATGAAACAGCTACACCTGATAGATAATATATCTAGTCCTGATTAAGCTTCACCCTCCTCTTGCCTCGACCCCCCCCCCCCCAGGATGAGAGTGGCGGCAGCAAGGCTTGGGGAACAAACCAGGATGGGGTGGTGGCCAGCCAGCCTGCCCGTGTGGTGGACGAACGTGAACAGATGGCCTACAGTGGAGGGATTCGTTCGCAGGTGAGGAGGGGGCCGTGGAGGGGACAGGGGTGGGTTGGTGGTTAATGTTGGGGCAGGTGAGGGAGGGGGCCGTGGAGGGACCGGGTGGGTTGGTGGCTAATGTAGGGGGCAGGTGAGGGAGGGGGCCGTGGAGGGACCGGGTGGGTTTGTGGTTAAATGTAGGGGGCAAGGTGAGGGAGGGGGGCCCGTGGAGGGACCGGGTGGGTTGGTGTTAATGTAGGGGGGCAGGTGAAGGGAGGGGGGCCGTGGAGGGACCGGGTGGGTTGGTGGTTAATGTAGGGGGCAGGATGGAGGGAGGGGGGCCGTGGAGGGACCGGGTGGGTTTGGTGGTTAATGTGGGGGCAGGTGAGGGAGGGGGGCTTGGAGGGACCGGGTGGTTGGTGGTTAATGTAGGGGGCAGGTGAAGGGAGGGGGCCGTGGAGGGACCGGGTGGGTTGTGGTTAATGTAGGGGGCAGGTGAGGGAGGGGGGCCGTGGAGGGACGCGTGGTGGGTTGGTGGTTAATGTAGGGGGCAGGTGAGGGAGGGGGGCGTGGAGGGACCGGGTGGGTTGGTGGTTAATGTAGGGGCAGGTGAGGGAGGGGGGCCGTGGAAGGGAACCCGGGGTGGGTTGGTGGTTAATGTAGGGGCAGGTGAGGGAGGGGGCCTTGGAGGGGACCGGGTGGGTTGGTGGTTAATGTAAGGGAGGCAGGTTGAGGGAGGGGGCCGTGGAGGGACCGGGTGGGTTGGTGGTTAATGTAGGGGGCAGGGATATTCAGTTGTTTGGGTTTGGGGGAGCTGTATGGAACTGAGAGTTTGATGGGAGTCGAAGGTCCCCAAAGGAGGAGAAATCAAAGGTGAAATATGTATGGCTACCTTTATGAATTATATTATTCAATATGTAGTGTGTGGTCTTGTTCTTCTGTCCTTGTGGGTACCTGAAATCCCCAAAAGTCCCCACAAGGATAGTAAAAGATGGAAAATGATCCCTCGTGAGGACATTTCCCAAATCCCAGCGAGGACAAAGGCTGTTTTAAGTTTAGAGGTTAGGTTTGTGGTTAGGGTTACAATTAGGGTTAGGCGTTAGGGAAAATTGGATTTTGAATGGAAATTAATTTTACGTCCGCACAAGGATAGAAAAACAAGTGTGTGTGTGTGTGTGTGTGTGTGCGAGCGAGCGTGTATGACTGCGTGTTTGTTTGGGTGCATGCAACCCTAATTCAGTTCCTAAACCACAGGGTAACAGATGATGCCCGGGAAAATGAGATGGATGAGAACCTGGAGCAGGTGGGAGGCATCATCGGTAACCTGCGCCACATGGCCCTGGATATGGGCAATGAGATCGACACCCAGAATCGCCAGATCGACAGGATCATGGAGAAGGTACTGCTCTTAGTCCTCTATTGGTCCTCTATTGGTCCTGTATCGGCCCTGTGTTGGTCCTCTATTGGTCCTCTATTGGTCCTCTATTAGTCCTGTATCGGCCCTGTGTTGGTCCTCTATTGGTCCTCTATTGGTCCTCTGTTGGGAAAAGGAAGGGAAAGTGGGATACCTAGTCAGTTGCACGACTGAATGAATTCAACTGAAATGTGTCTTCCGCATTTAACCCAACTCCTCTGAATCAGAGAAGTGCGAGGCCTGCCTTAATCGATGTCCACGTCTGTATTAGTCCTCTATTGGTCTTTCATTGTATATATGCTATTATTAGGAGTTGACATCACATGACAACCGAGACTCAATAGCCTCACATCTCAAAGTGCCGTTATCTACGTATATTATCTGCAAAATGTTCCAAGAGAAAACAAACAGGACCACAAATAACTTGTGTTTTCCTTTTCCTTTCCTTTTCCAGGCTGATTCTAACAAGACCAGGATTGACGAAGCCAACCAGCGGGCCACTAAGATGCTGGGCAGTGGCTAAGCTCCCAGAGCATGTTGCTTTTCCCCCAATCGCAATTTATTGTCATGGTATTTACCTTCCAGGTTTGCACATGTGCACATATCACCTCCCCACATTGTAAATGTTGTTCTGTGTATCGTTTGTCTGGCTTTTTCAATAATTGTCCTCGTGAAATGAAATATTTCTTATCCTCTGTATCATTCTTTCCAAAGGTTGCATACAGTGCTGACTCGATGGCTCTAGTTCACTTGTGAAGTTTATATTCTCTTTATCAAATATAGTAAATACAGGTAACTGCCAAAATAAAGGAAACACTTGAGTAGATTAGGGTTCTGGCGGCTCTGTTTTGGTGTGAGTGCATTTTCCTGGCCTGATTTAGGTCCATTCAACCTCTTCGAGGGCAAGGTAAACAACAATAAATACACAGCCATTCTGAGCGATCACCTTCAACCTATGCTGAAGCATTTCTGTCGTGATGGGAGTGGTCTCTTTCAGGATGACAATGCCCCCATCCACAGGGCACGGGTGGTCACTGAATGGTTTGATGAGCATGAAAATGAAATAAACCATATGCCATGGTCATCTCAGTCACCAGTTCTCAACCCAATTGAACACTGATGGGAGATTCTGGAGTGGCGTCATGGACAGCGTTTTCCACCACCATCAACAAAACAACAAATGATGGAATTTCTCGTGGAAGAGTGGTGTCGCATCCCTCCAATAGAGTTCCAGACACTTGTAGAATCTATGCCAAGGCAAACTGAAAATGTGCTGGTGGCTTGTGGTGGCCCAATGCCCTACTATGATACTTTATGTTGGCGTGTCCTTTATTCTGACAGATACCTGTATATACTGTATAAAGGTACACTGCCGGATGAAAAATATAATAGGAACGCTATACAAGCTGTTTTCCTTTTCAGTATCTCAGTATCGTCTTAGTAAAACTGTGTCATTCCATCAGCTACTGTCATGCTCCTTATTTTGATGTTGTCATGACGAATGAAGAAGAGGGAAAAAATACAATGATTACAAATTATAGTAAATTCAAAAAGCACTTAAGTACAATCACTGTCTTTGGTTCATTACTGTTCAGACAATGTGCAACTAGATTCGCTGTAATAGACTTTGCATTCCAAGTGATGTTAATTGTGCGTTCTGCATGACTTATACATAAAGTATAAACTTATACATACATTTTTGTCTTATACATAAAAGCGGTCTTAAAAATATATACACTGAGTGTACAAAACATTAAGAACACCTTCTTAATATTGAGTTGCACCTCATTTTGCCCACAGAACAGCCTCAATTCATCAGGGCATGGACTCTGCAAGGTGTTGAAAGCGTTCCTCAAGGAGGCTGACCAATGTTGACTCCAATGCTTTCCACAGTTGTGTCAAGTTGGCGGATGTCCTTTGGTGGTGGACCGTTCTTGATACACACGGGAAACTGTTGAGCGTGAAAACCCCAGCAGCGCTGTCGTTCTTAACACACTCAAACCGGTGCGCCTGGCAACTACTACCATACCCCGTTCAAATCTTTTGTTTTACCCATTCATCCTCTGAATGGCACACATACACAATCCATGTCTCAAGGCTTAAAAATCCTTCTTTAACCTGTCTCCTCCCCTTCACCTACACTGATTGAAGTGGATTTAACAAGTGACATGAATAAGGGATCATAGCTTTCACCTGGATTCACCTGGTCAGTCTATGTCATGGAAAGAGCAGGTGTTCCTAATGTTTTGTTCACTCATGCTCAGTATTATGACACAGTTAAACGATCCATACTCTCCTGCAAGTTTGCAACAGTTCCACTATTTATATCAACATATATTTACAGACTGTGACCATTGTACAATAATGCAAAATGATCTTCACGTGAAGAGATTATCATGAAAAAATGAGGACCTGTTTTTTTCTAAATGAATATGCAGTTCAGTGAAGATATTAAATATGTGCTGAAAGGTTGGTGACTAGTTGGGCACTGTATCATAGGTTTTGGATGCTCTGGGGGGGGGAAAAAGCAAAACAAAAACTCGTATTTCTGAGAGACATTACTTTTATAAGAGGACTGTATTGTGTTTGTTTAATCTCCCCGTGTGGTTTATTAATGGTAAAATAATAATGATACAAATATGAATATGATAGTAATAACACTCTGAAACAAAAAATGACATACAAATGTTTTTTTGTTTGCTTCTGTATTTTTATAGCGATGCACACATCAAATCGCTGAAATTAATTAATAAATACCTTCTCTGAACGACACAATAGATTCAATTGTGAGATTGACGTCCTCAAAACGCATGTAGTATTAAAACTCCCTTTGTATTCTCTGTGATTGCCCATGATGGATCTTTATTGCTCTTGTCGGTCAATGGCTTTGTCTATATAGACACACACCTGCTAATACAGTATATGTCTGTCTTCATCTGTCGGTCAGATTCACCAGGCCAAAGACAACAATATCGTTATACCCACACTGACATATAACAACAACATAATATGCAACCAAATGATGTATGAACATGAAATAAATACTGTATGTAAATTGAACAGTATATGTAATGTTAACAATACCCAGTATATGTATACTGTGACTGACATTATACATGTAAATAAGACACATATTTGACTATGCCATCCATCTTTACAGTTATGTATCTTTTGTAGTCACGTGAACGTTTATTCATTTACATTTTTTAAGCACGACTGCGTCCCAAATGGCACCCTTACCTACGTAGTGCACTACTTTTGACCAGTCCCCCCCCCCCCCCCCCCCCAAAAAAATAAGGTGTTTGTTGTTGTCACATACACATGATAGTTGCAGAGAAATGTGTTGCTTTACAGGGTCAGCCAGAGTAGTACGCTGCCCCTGGAGCAAATTTGGGTTAAGTGACTTGCTCAAGGACACATCAGAATATTTTTCACCTTGCCTGCCGCCTATATAGGGAATAGTGTGCAATTTGGAAACGGCCCAGGATTCAGTATCTGGTGGGCCATTAGAAGGTCTCATTAGTAAGATGAATGCGATGGGGGCGTTTCATAATTATGATACATAATTGTATATTGTGAGACGCAGAGTAGGGTGCATGGAGGAGGAGGTGTGATGTGTGGGGGTGCTTTGCTAGTGACACTGTCAGTGATATATTTAGAATTCAAAGCACACTTAACCAGCATGCCTACCATTGCATTCTGCAGCGATACGCCATCCCATCTGGAGAGTGATGGAGTGCTGCATCAGATGACCTGGCCTCCACAATCACCCGACCTCAACCCAATTGAGATGGTTTGGGATGAGTTGGACCGCAGAGTGAAGGAAAAGCAGCCAACAAGTGCTCAGCATATGTGGAAACTCTTTCAAGACAGTTGGAAAATAATTCCTGGTGACTACCTCATGAAGCTGGTTGAGAGAATGCCAAGAGTGTGCAAAGCTGTCATCAAGGCAAAGGGTGGCTACTTTGAAAAATCTGAAATATAAAATATATTTCGATTTATTTAACACTTTTTTGGTTACCGCATGATTCCATGTGTTATTTCATAGTGTTGATGTCTTCAATATTATTCTACAATGTAGAAAATAGTACAAATAAAGAAAAACCCTTGAATGAGTAGACGTGTCAAAACTGTATGTAAACTTCCGACTTAAACTGCAATTAAGGTCACAGTTATGAAAACTTAGGACACTAAAGAGGCCTTTCTACTGACTCTGAAAAACACCAAAAGAACGATGCCCAGGGTCCCTGCTCATCTGCGTGAACGTGCCTTATGCATGCTGCAAGGAGGCATGAGGACTGCAGATGTGGCCAGGGCAATGTACTGTGAGACGCCTAAGACAGCGCTACAGGGAGACAGGACGGACAGCTGATCGTCCTCGCAGTGGCAGACCATGTGCATCGAAAGCTGCAATAATTATAAGAGAACTTCCGTTCTTGGAGGAGTTCCTGCATATTTTTTGGCAAACCTTTAGTTTGAATCCGACCAAGCTGCCACAGAGAGCGAGAGCATGATGCTGCATCTTTTCTGTAGCTTCCAGTAAGATAAATCAAGATCTGGGAAACATTGGGGAAAACAAGTGCTGATTTAATACCACACTATCACCATCTGTCTGTAGCTTCTCCATTATTCATTACTGAAGTGAGAGGAGAAAAGAGAAGAGAGGCGGAGAGAGGAGAGGAGAAGAGAAGGGGAGAGAGGAGAGGAGAAAGAGAAGGGGAGAGAGGGCGGAGAGAGGAGAGAGGGGAGGAGGGGCGGAGAGAGAGAGGAGAAGGGGGAGAGAGGGGAGAGAGGAGAGGAGAAGAGAAGGGGAGAGGGGGCGGCGAGAGGAGAGGAGAAGAGAAGGGAGAGAGGGGCGGAGAGAGGAGAGGAGAAGGGGAGAGAGGGGCGGAGAGAGGAGAGAAGGGGAGAGAGGGGTGGAGAGAGGAGAGGAGAAGAGAAGGGGAGAGGGGCGGAGAGAGGAGAGGAGACGAGAGGAGATACTGATGGACTGATCTTGTTTTGTGTCATTTGTACTATGTGGCAATAGCATTCAACACAATTCAAACCTGGTTTCAAATGGTGCCTAGTAGTGCCAATGCTATTAATGTGCAATTACCATTTGACCATTTGATTTCTAAAATCTATGAATAAATACTGTCAAATAAAGTGCTACCCACCAGTCCCCTTATCCACTCACTGTGGTTGCATCCCAAATGGGATCTTATTCACTATATGGTGCACTTCTTTTGACCATATCGGCCCTAGTCAAAAGTAGTGCACTAAATGGGTAATAGGGTACTATTTGGGATGCAGACAGTGTAATTTACATCTTGGATACTCCCTGCATCGTGACTGTGGGTGGTGATCACTTAAACACAGCAAATTATAGGGTAATGTAGTTGTGATGTCTGGCTCTCATCCCACAATACAGTAAGTCTGTCTGTTCAGAGGAGATACAGCGGATAAGAGGGTTGAATGGCTGAAGTATACCATATGTGTGACTGTGTGTAATGGGGCTGTGTGGTTGTAAAATGCCTGTAATAAAATGGTGTGTATGGGGTGTGTCTCGTCCCAGACAGGACTGAGAACTGACCTCTTCCCTGGAATCATATCTCCTTCACTTTTGGCATCCCTCATATACTGTCTTCCACATAATCTCTCATCTCATGCATCCCTAGCTGGCTTCCGCTCTTATTTTTCATTTCACACACTCACACAATTCACTCTCACAACACCTAACCTCTTCTTTCCCTCATCTCCTGTACCCTTGTCCCCTTTTTCTCTCTTCTTCGCTCTCTCTCTTTCTCTTTTTCTATCTTCCTCCCCTTTCCCCTCTCTCCCTCCCCTTCTCTCTCTCTCTCTCCTCTCCCCACCGTCTCTCTTGCTTCTAGTCCTCACCCATCCCCGCTGACACATTCTGGGCCCCTTTTGGTAGTCAGCAGACCAAGCCTGGAGAAAAAACATCACAAAAGCCTGCCTGCCTGCCTAGCCTTCTAGCACTCATTGTCATTTACAGTGGTTATATCGGTTCCCCTAAATGTACTCAGGCTGTCCATAGCTAATAGGCCACAGCAAAGGTTGTATCTGAGAAGCCCTTGTAGAAATATACTGAACAAAAATATAAACGCAACATGTGAAGTGTTGGTCCCATGTTTCATGAGCTTAAATAAAAGATCCCAGAAATGTTCCATACGCACAAAAAGCTTATTTCTTTCAAACCTCTGATTCCCAAAGTTGCAAGTTTAAATCCAGCGACAGAAAGTGTTTTTTGAGATTTATTTTAAGCCTGTCCCAAACCTTAACCCTTACCTTAACCATTCAGAGTTAATTACTAACCTTAAGATGTTGGAGTTAATGCTTAAACTTAACCCTAACATTAAACATGTGCAATTAATGCCTAAATTTAACCTTAAACACTTGCCGTTTGCACCAACTTCGAAATTTGATGTTTGAGAAACATGAATGAACGTCTAATCCTGACGTGAGACTGTGAGAGCTAGTTGAACATATGTGTGACTGTGTGTAATGGGGCTGCGTGATTGTAAAATGGTGTGCATTTTTTAAATTATTTTTTATTTAACTAGGCATTCTTATTCTTATTTACAATGACGGCATGTGGGGTGTGTGTGTGTGCGCGCACCAGTGCACGTGTATGTGCGTGTGCCCGTGCATGGGCATGTACTGTATGTGTGTGATGAATGACAAGTGCACTCCCTGAAGTGCAACATTGCTGACTTTTTCCTTTCAGCAGCTCCTATCTGGTACTTGTCGTGTAAATTCAGTACTGAGAGAGATTTAGTCATTTCTTCAAACAATCATCTTTATTTAATATTGATTAATTATTGCAATAATGATGTTGGTCGACCCCCTACGCAGAGTACTATATATAGCTGACAATAACAGTGCTCAGTCATGGTTGGTTCAACCCCCCTCACGCAGACCAAGGAGCATCATAACCCACTCTGGGTTCATCCTGTCGTTATCTGCACGTGGGTTGTTGTCTTAACCCCACCCTGGCTTAGTTACCCAGATGCAAGGATGATTTAGAGACAATGAGGAATTGTTCTAAAAACTCCCCCTGGCTATCTCATTTGTCAGCTCAAGCCATCTCTGGTGACCATACGCCCAGATTAGCTGCAGGGAACTAGAGTGGAGACCACAAAAACACAGACACTAACAGGACAGAAATATCCTCCCGTTTGTTAAGTATTAATTGCTAACTTTTAATATCAAGCAAATCAGGATGTGTAATTTTTCTATCTCTCGTCTACATCCAGGGTGTGAGCGGAAAACACACATTCTGCTGTCTCTGTGTCTGGTAGATAGTTGACACAGTGCCTTCCCAGTTTGTGCTGATGGCTACTAGCTAGTAATTAAAACTTGTGGTGATTTATAACAGAGATGCCTGGCCTGCTAGCACTCATTGTCATTTACAGTGGTTATATCAACCCCCCCCTAAATGTAATCAGGCTGTCCATAGCTAGCAGGCCACAGCGAAGACACAGAGACAGCTAGAGCTAAATGGCGCCAGGGGGATGACTGCCGTTTTACGGGCTCCTAACCAATTCAGCTATTTTGTTTGTTTTTTCGCATTGTTGTAACTTTTTTTTTTTTTTTTACTTATTTTGTACATAATGTTGCTGCTTCCGTCTCTTATGACCGAAAATATCTCTTGGACATCAGAACAGCGACTACTCACCTCGAATGTGGACAAAGATTTTTTCTTTAACGAGTCCAAAGCGAAGGATATACTGCTTTCTCAGGAACGGGCCCAAATCCCGTCATTTGCTTGAAGACAGAGAAAAAGGGGTCGGAGGTCGGGCTGCCTTCTGAGAATTCGTAGGCGAGTGAGTAAACCTCCACTACCATCCGTTCTATAGGCCAACGTGCAATCATCGGAAAACAAAATGGATGATAAACGATCAAGACTATCCTACCAACAGGACATTAAAAACATTAATAAATACATATACAAACATAAGTGAAGAAATAAAACTAAATTTGTAACAAAAATATAATTCAGTTCTCTTTATGTTATAAAAATAAGATTTCACTGTAAAAAAAAAATACACTGACTCAGTGTATGGCTGAACGACGACACGGATAAGATAGAGCTGGTGGGATTTTCCATGCATGGGCAGGACAGAGAAGCTACGTCTACTAAGACAAGTGGTGGGGGTGTGTGTCTATTTGTCAATAACAGCTGGCACGCGATGTCTAATATAAATACGCTATTGGACCAAAAACAGATCTGTCTAATTAATCTATATGTGTCAAATAATGATGATCCACACTTCTTTGAAAATATATTTAATAATGTTTTGAGCTCACAAGCAACGAAGTAATCTATTTTTAGGGTGGGAGATTATAATACGGTTTTAAGTACTTAATGGATCGTAAAGGAAATCACTCTACAAACTATCACCCTCAAGCACTGAAGGAGATCATGAAGATCATGGATACATTAGAACTAGTGGATATATGGAGGTTGAAAAACCCTGACCTAGTGAGATATACATGGAGGAGGCTTAATCGAGCTAGCCGTCTTGATTACTTATTAATAGGAGGCCAAATGGGATCGGACCAGCATCTAATTGGCCTCCACATAACTCTTACAGAGTTTCCACGTGGACGGGGATATTGGATATTTAATCAAAACCTATTGGATAACAATTTGTTCTTAACTAAGACAAAATAATTCATAATTGACTTTTCTTTGCACAGCATAGGTAGAGCAGATCCCCTTATTGTATGAGACACTTTTAAATGTACTTTTAGAGGCCATTCAATACAATACGCATCATTAAAACTAAAGCAGTTTAGGTCAAAAGAGATTAGAATAATAAAGGAAATAGAGGAAGTAACAGAGCAGGTAGATGGTAATGGGAACTGTATTATAGAGGTACAAAATAGGTTAGAGGAAAAACAAAAAGAAATGGAGGTACTTATTCAAGAACGATCAAATGTAATGTATTACAAAAATAAAGCGAATTGGATGGAACATTTTGAAAAATGCACCAATTTAAAAATTTAAAAAAACTTTAACATAGAAATTCTACCAAAAAGAATTTACAGAAACTTGTTACAAATGATTATCTATGATTCACCAAATGATATTTTGAAAGAAGAAGCAACATATTTTAAGCATATGTTTTCTTTTCAGTCTCCTCCATTTTCACTGAATGATGTTAACTGTAAGGATGTCTTTCCTAATAATTATAATAATAATAATAATAATGTAAAATTAACACATTTACAGAAAGACCTGTGTGAAGGTCAACTTACAGAAGAGGAACTTTTTGAGATAATAAAATATTTTCAGTCTGGAAAAACACCAGGGCTTGACGGTATACCAGTAGAGGTATATCAGACCTTTTTTGATGTACTCAAAGATCCATTATTAGCATGTTTTAATTACTCCTATACAAATGGTAGACTTTCAGGTACTCAACAAGAAGGTCTGATTTCATTACTACTAAAACAGTATAAAGATCCAGTACATTTAAAAAACTGGAGGCCTCTTACACTTCAATGTTGTGATGTGAAAATCCTGGCAAAATGCATAGCACATAGAAAAAAAAAGGTTTTACCAGATATTGTTCATCCTGATCAGACAGGTTTTAATGTGTAGAATGTGTAGACTTTCCAAGATACAATTTATGTCGTCCTATCATCAGTAATAATGTCTCAGACGCCAACTGATCTGAAATCATATTCAATAAGTACCAACGCATATTTTCAGCTGGTTGGATTACCGAAATATGGTTCCTTTCCCCCACATTTTGATGTTCCCAGACTCTCTATGTTTAACAAAGGGCTTTTCAAGAGTCAACTCTATAGAGTAGACAGAGAGAAACGGGATGGAAGGTATTCATGGGGGTCATAAACCTCCCCCAACAGGCCAACGTCATGACAAGAGGAGTAAAACAAGGCTGTCCGTTGTCTCCATATCTATTCATTACGGCCATTGAAATGCTAGCTATTAAAATTAGATCCAACAAGAACATCAAGGGGTTAGAAATCCTGGGGATAAAAACAAAAGTGTTAATGTATGCCGATGACTCTAGTTTTTTCTTAAATCCACAATCTGGATCCCTGCACAGTCTCATTGAAGATCTTGATCACTTTCCTAGCCTCTCTGGATTAAAACCTAATTATGACAAGTGTACCATATTACATATTGGATCGTTAAAAAAATAGTGTTAACACTACCTTGTAGTTTACCAATAAAATGGGTGGATGGTGAAGCAGACATACTTGCTATTCACATTCAAAAAAATAAATGATCTTACAACAATTCATTTCAATAGAAAGTTAGCAAAAATAGATAAGATTCTGCAACCATGGAGAGGTACAGTTGAAGTCAGAAGTTAACATACACTTAGGTTGGAGTCATTAAAACTCGTTTTTCAACCACTCCACAAATTTCTTGTTAACAAACTATAGTTTTGGCAAGTCAGTTAGGACATCTACTTTGTGCATGACACACTTAATTTTTCCCACAATTGTTTACAGACAGATTAATTCACTTATAATTCACTGTATCACAATTCCAGTGGGTCAGAAGTTTACATACACTAAGTTGACTGTGCCTTTAAACAGCTTGGAAAATTCCAGAAAATGATGTCATGGCTTTAGAAGCTTCTGATAGGCTAATTGACATCATATGCGTCCATTTAAGGTGTACCTGTGGATGTATTTCAAGGCCTACCTTCAACTCAGTGCCTCTTTGCTTGACATCATGGGAAAATCTAGATGATAACAACAGAGAGTAGCAGTGGTGTAAAAGAGGGGGAGGGGGGACAATGCAAATAGTCTGGGTAGCCATTTGATTAGGTGTTCAGGAGTCTTATGGCTTGGGGGTAGAAACTGTTTAGAAAACTCTTGGACCTAGACTTGGCGCTCCAGTACTGCTTGCCGTGTGGTAGCAGAGAGAACAGTCTATGACTAGGGTGGCTGGAGTCTTTGACAATTTTTAGGGCCTTCCTCCAGCTTGGCCCCAGTGATGTACTGGGCGGTTCACACTACCTTCTGTAGTTCCTTGAAGTCGGAGGCCGAGCAGTTGCCATACCAGGCAGTGATGCAACCAGTCAGGATGCTCTCGATGGTGTAGCTGTAGAACCTTTTGAGGATCTGAGGACCCATGACAAACCTTTTCAGTCTCCTAAGGGGGAATAAGTTTTGTCATGCCCTCTTCACGACTGTCTTGGTGTGCTTGGACCATGTTAGTTTGTTGGTGATATGGACACCAAGGAACTCAACCTGCTCCACTGCAGCCCCGTCGATGAGAATGGGGGCGTGCTCGGTCCTCTTTTTCCTGTAGTCCACAATCATCTCCTTTGTCTTGATCACGTTGAGGGAGAGGTTGTTGTCCTAGCACCACACAGCCAGGTCTCTGACCTCCTCCATATATGCTGTCTTGTTGTTGTCGGTGATCAGGCCTACCACTGTTGTGTCATCAGCAAATTTAATGATGGTGTTGGAGTCGTGCCCGGCCGTGCAGTCATGAGTGAACGGGGAATACAGGAGGGGACTGAGCACGCACCACTGAGGGGCCCCTGTGTTGAGGATCAGCGTGGCGGATGTGTTGTTACCTACCCTTACCACCTGGCGGCGGCCCGTCAGGAAGTCCAGGATCCAGTTGCAGAGGGAGATGTTTAGTCCCAGGGTCCTTAGCTTATTGATGAGCTTTGAGGGCACTATGGTGTTGACAGCGACAGAATTAAGAACATTGGCTGTTCTTACAATATTCTCCCTGTACACCAAGTCAGAACCGTAGGATAAATATGAGGGCATATAAGCAGACAATGAAAGCTCTTCCAATATTCGATGATGACATTTCTCTAAAACAGGCTATGTGCACCACCAAGTCAGAACAGAAGGCAAAGTTATATGGGTGAAAGGGACCAAATTATTAGGGTGAGGCACATGGGCTACTAACAGCTTACTACACAACATACACTTAGTACTACTTTCTTAGCTACAGTATACATATCTCCCTGTCATATTACATAATTTATGCAGCAGCATAGAAGACATTTTTGGACTCACCATTGTGCTGTGCTCACTCGAACAAGAAGGTGGCGAGGCGGTCCTTCTTGTATTAGATTTTTTTACTTTAACGCCTTTTTCTCCCCAATTTCGTGCTATCCAATTGGTAGTTACAGTCTTTTCTCATCGCTGCAAGTCCCGTACGGACAGTGAAGGTCGAGAGCCATGCGTCCGCCGAAACACGGCCCAACCAAGCCGCACTACTTCTTGACACAATGCCCGCTTAACCCAGAAGCCAGCCACACCAATGTGTCGGAGGAAACACCATACACCTGGCGACTGTGTCTGTGTGCATGCGCCAGGCCCGCCACAGGAGTCGCTAGAGAGCGATGGGCCAAACCCTCCCCTAACCCGGACGACGCTGGGCAATTGTGCGCCGCCCCATGGGTCTCCCGGTCACGGTCGGCTGTGATAGATCCTGGACTCAAACCAGGATCTCTAGTGGCACAGCTAGCAACTGCGATGCAGTGTATTCGACAACTGCACCACTCAGAAGGCCGAGGCGGTCCTGGGAACTGGGACCGCCTAGTTCTGGGAACTTGGGAACTTGGAAAAAAACCAGGTTGAATCATGACGTCAGTGATCTTCAGGTCGGAGTTCTAGAAAAAGGCCTGAGTTCCCGACTTGGATGACTGTTCAAAACGTATTTTTCCAGTTGGAGCTCGTTTTTTCCCTTAGTCCCAGCTGTCTTGAACTCTGAGATTTTCCAGTTCTGAATTTCCAGTTGTTTTGAACGCTGCATAGCATACAGGGGAAGCGAAATAGTGATTGCTTTGCAACACTTGCAGTTAGCCACTGATTCCTTCCAAAACACTCATTGTTGAATCTGCGATTTCCAACTTGTTTTGTAATGTTTATGTCCAATGGCTGATGAGCAACATTACGTTTTATCTATAATTTCTCTTCATATGAAAAGGATTTGCCAGTAGATTGTCGACATGATTAATGATGACTGCGTGTTTAGTTTGCTAGCTAAGATTTTGAAAGTATGATGTTGAGTCCAATCAAAGCTACGGTAGATATAACGTGATTTAACGTCATTTTATCTGTGGCCAATGACCTTGAGCCTTCTTGGATGTGCACTTCTAATGTAAATCTATGGCAGCACCCAAGGTGGCTTGAGCTTTCTAGCTTTCCCTGTAGATTTTGCGGTGATGTAGTGTCCCCATGAGTGACTGTCACGACTTCCGCCGAAGTCGGCTCCTCTCCTTGTTCGGGCGGCATTCGGCGGTCGAAGTCACCGGTCTTCTAGCCATCGCCGCTCCACTTGTCATTGTTCCATTTGTTTTGTCTTGTTTCCCCGCACACCTGGTTTACATTCCCTAATCACACTACATATATATTCCCTCTGTTTCCCGCATGTCTTTGAGTGGAATTGTTTTGTTACATGTTACGCGCCAGGCTGGTTTTTCCCCGGGTACCGTGTTGTACCCGAGTGTGTTTAGTTGTTTAATTTATGCATTATTGTGACTGTTGTCGCGCTTTGCATTTGGCTGGAGGTTTTTGACGCAGTTTGTCCGTCTGTTGTTACTTCTGCCAATTAAAGTGTGCGCCTGATCACAACTCTCCGCTCTCCTGCAACTGACTTCTTACCAGTAGCGCACAACCTGACAGGGACAGAACACTGAGCCAATCATGGCGCAACTAGAGAAGATGACCAACCCCTACGCTCCGTATTTTCCGCTGGCTGCCCCTCAACCACAGAAAGCACTGAGCTATGCTGAAACACCTGCATTTTGGAGCTGCCTTTCTCAAGAAAGCAAAAAAGAGACCATGTTTGTATGTGTCTTTATTAACTCAATAATTTATTTTTTACATCGTTTTCTAACTGATATATGACATGTATTAATGCCAAAATAACATGCAAAACAGTCCCCACCTGCCCTGAATGACGGGTCACCACAGAGAGAGGACAGCGAGACATCAAGAGGATGAAAGAAAAAAATAGAAAGAGATGGGGGGGAAGAGAGATAAGGTAAACAGAAAGTCAGAGAAAGAAAGGAAGAACAGAAAAGACAAAGAGAGAAAGGGAGAGAGAGAATTAAATAGAGAGAGTGAATGCGGGGCTGGAAGCGCCCGATAGGTGTTTTGCTCTGCAGCCCACTCTAAATATCATGCCTAACTGGTAGGGTGGAGGCTGTTTGCTGGACTGAGGAAGGCATCAGTCAGAAGAGGGGAGGATAAGAGTGGAGATGGAGAGAGTGGGCGAGAGCAAAGGAGAAGTAAAGAGGAGACAAGACAGCAGGAGAGGAGTGTGGAGTAGAAAGGAGAGATCGAAGAGGGGGATGAAGAGATGAGGGGAAGGAGAGTGAGATAGAAGAGATGAAGAGATGAGGGGAAAGTAGAGGGAGATAGAAGGGATGAGCTGGTCAAGGTGAGGGAGATGGCATGAATAACAGCACACCCACGATGGCGGGAGAGGAGGGCAGGGAAGAGGAGCGCAGGGAAGAGGGATGGGGCTCCTGTAGCCTATGTGCATAGGGAAACAAACCACTGCATTCTCCTGTCTTGCTCTCTTTCTCACTTTCCTTGTTCGTTTTCTCAGCTACACGTATAGCTATGCTATACACCCTGTACTTAACCACGCTACTTAACAATTACTCTCCCAGTTTTATGATTGAACAAACCTGTCTATGTCCCTCTGTATAACTACAGTAGAACTAGGACACTGCTCTCTCTCTGTCTCTCTCTCTCCTTTTCTCTCTCTCTGTAATGCTCTGCTAACAGAGTTGTTGTGACAGTGGTGGAGGAAGGGGAGAGACAGAGCTGAAGAGGGAAGGGAGGCTAAGGAGGGAAGAGAAAGGAGGTTGAGTCACAGTCTACAGACAATGCCTCCCAGGTCCTTCCAACCTTGACCCTCCTCATTCACGTACCCACATCTGTTACCCATGATAAACCCGGCCATCCCCCTCCTTCCCCATCCATTCTGGCTAAAAGTGTATACATGGACTTTTAATTACGGTTCAACATTGTACCATCCCATGTCTCCTCTCACAGGCGAATTACCTTAACTGACAGCTCATCTAGTTAGTGGCATGTAAATATTTGGGAAGTGGGAAGGGAATGTGTAATTAGAGAAACACCGCCACCAAGTGGGGAGGTTGGGTCCTGAATGTGCTGATGGGCATTGGTAGACCGCATTTGAAACCATTTTCTTTAGCTTATAAACATTATTTAGGTCGCGCAGTCTGAGGCGATATTTGTCGTTACATTTTCAGGTGACCATATGTGTGTGTTTATACTTGTACAGAGCAGTATGTATTGCTTGCTTGTTTATTTGTTATATAACACAAAAACAGAATATCACCACGTTTATAAAACACTGGTATTATTCGGAAATATCTCAAACACCCAAAGTCTGTCTTATAATGCCCTTGGACTAGTCTGATTAAAAGCCATGTGGCAAGCACACGCACGCACACACACACACTGTGGCAAAATATGTGTGTTAAAATGTGAGTTAAAACACAGAATAAAGACCTATAGGCCAGTCCTTTCTTGGCTATGAGAACACACAACAGCCCTTCAACTAGTCCTCCACTACATCCTATTGTGGAGAGCTGTAGTCTGGGTCAAGGACACTCACATACACATTAACAATACTAATAAGTCACTTGTATTACGGACAATTGATTTGAAACCCACCGAGTGACACCTCTGCATGACCAAAATACTGAAGCCATAAAAGGACAGTTCAAACGGGCCACGAGAGAGACACAGACTTCAGACTAGAACGGTAACAATGTGGCCGGCTGTCTGAATGCCTATATCCTTAGCCTGATAAAAAGGCTGATCATGTATGGCTTTAAGGGGAGACAGATACAGCTTTAAGGGGATGAGGTTTGTCCATTTGGCCTAATATTGACATCCAGTATTTCCTCTAACATAGACCACAGCAGTCATTGGGTTAAGCAATCGATACACAGAGCTGGTGGGACTAGGGTAGGGGGTGACAGGGGGTTAGAGTATCGCTCAACACCCTATTCACCTGTATGCCATGGCACTTCATGTAGATCTGAAAGGATTGGATGGGTATAAGCAATATGATGAATATACTACCCAGCCCACCAGAGGGCAAAGTGAAGATTTTACCAATTTCTATATTGCTAACAAAAAACAGTCCAAATCAAAACCTCTCAGATATAATAGAAATACCACCGCCACTCAGATGCACGAAATGCACCAGAATTTAGCAGCCAAACATGTCCTAGGGGTTGGATTTGGGATTGGGCACAGACAGGAGTCCTTTTTCTCAGACCCTCTCGTCAGAATCTCTTCACTGAGAACACCAGGCCATGTCTGTTGAGGCGGTCAATGAGAGTTGTCCTGGCAAATGCAGCTCCTGGACTGTACACTCCTCCCCTGTCAATCACAACATAGTGTTAACTTCTAGGTCCTGTACATGCATATATTACAATATATATATGTACTGTTACATTGTAATAGTAGCTGCATATTTGATGTACCAGTGTGTAGGACTTCATTCCTTGTAGAACTATAAAATATTCACAAGAGAGAGAGCGAGAGAGGGAGAGCGAAATAGCGAGAGAGAGCGAGAGAGAAAGAGCGAAAGAGCGAGAGCGAGAGACAGAGGCACCCGACTCACTTTATAGGAAGGAATTGTGGTTCATTCAGCAGAGTGATAGCTGCCTGTACCATAGCAACAGGTGTGGCTACATAGCCAGGCTCTGTGGACCAATGAAAGTCAACATAGTTTATCAACAAAAATTATAGTAGACCAATGATAATCGAGACGAAGAAAATAATAAGCACTGTGTGGACATTGGACAGAGCATGAAGACATGACCCTGACCTGCATTACAACTAAACCAAAAACAAGGCTAGAATCAGAGATAATGTATTACCTGCTCCGTGTATCTGGGTACAGATCCTAGCATTGGGTCTTCCCTGAGACGGGTCCAGCCCCTCAGCATAACCCTCCCCGAAAAACGTCAGACTGAACGATGTTCCTTCCATCTGGGAGAGGAGAGGAGTCTTAGCGCTTCAAGTTATGAACGCTAACCTCCACTTCCATGAACTGATCAAATAAATACAGTGCTTTTAATTTTGTTTTTATACATATATAGTGATGTTATCAACATTCTACAATGCCTGCATCCAAAACTTGACTTGAGCATGAAATGTTTATGGAGGTTCTTCTCACTAGACACATGGCTATGACTGGGCCATTCATGTACTGTTTCCATCGGGCCTGAGTCCACTACAGTACCTGCTTCCTGCTGGGTCCAGCCTTGGTGAACACGCCAAAGGAGAAGAACTCTGGAAACTAAGGAGCAGAAACATCAACCAATTCACCCGGAAAAATGAGCTGATTACCTCCCATCTCCAACACAGGTAATTTCTTCTTGTTATCGCTGTACAGTAACTGTATGTTATATTCACACAGATCTGACAGTCATGCAGGTTAACTGAACGAGAGGCTCATCACAGTTAAAAGAAAGAGGAGACCATTCGTTTGTGTCTTTTCTACCCTTAATTAAGCCAACCAACTGTGACTGACTATTTTCACAAGATTGGTAACCAAACTACTTGGTTAATATAATTTCCACAGACATCTAAATGTGGAGAAATACACTGTATGGGCCCGGGTCAAAAGTAGTGCACGATATGGGGAATATGGTCTTGGGCTCTGGTCAAAAGTAGTGAACTATATAGACAATAGGGTGGCATTTTGGACACACACCGTAATGAGGAGCTTCCTTCCCAGGCCGAACTTCCCTAGGAACCAGAAGAGCAGGCCACCACAGAACATCTTTATCAACGACCAGACGCCACCGACCCCTACATACGCAGAGTACTGGACCTGAAGAGGGAGAGAGGGAGGGGGAAAGAAAGAAGGGGAGAGAGAAAGAAGGAGAGAAGTAGAAAGAGAAGGGAACTCGATAAATAACTTTTAACTCCTGCATGCTCCTGTAAGCTACTGATGTCCCCTACTTCTAAATAGTACTCCCCCATGCCATGGAAACGCTAGAGAAAGGGCACATCACAGGCACTATAATCCCTAGTGCACTATATTGGCCAGGAGCAGTGTTGAGACACCCCACAGAGATACTGAGGAGAGCAAGATGATGAATCACTTGGAGCTGCTGTATGACTCATTATCATTTATCTCTCTCCATATGAAGAAAGACAGGGGTTCTTTACAATCTCTCTCTCTCCACATGAAGAAAAACAGGGGTTCTTTACAATATATATCTCTCCACATGAAGAAAAACAGGGGTTCTTTACAATATATATCTCTCCACATGAAGAAAGACAGGGGTTCTTTACAATCTCTCTCTCTCCACATGAAGAAAAACAGGGGTTCTTTACAATATATATCTCTCCACAAGGAAGAAAAACAGGGGTTCTTTACAATATATATCTCTCCACAAGGAAGAAAAACAGGGGTTATTTACAATCCATTTCTCTCCACATTGGATGTTTGTGAGTAAATGAGGCTTCATTATATAGTTTCATAGGAAGCTCGTAAATGGAATACAATTTTGACAGCCAGAGTTGCTTGACCTAATTAGGGGTTGTGAAAGCAAGGAAGGGGAGAGACACGTAGATACTGAGGTAGACTATGGAAAATGACAGAATAATAACGTCATTTTGCGGACGCTTTTATCCAAAGTGACTTACCGTCATACGTGCATACAAAACACATACGGGTGTCCCAGGAATCGAACCTACTATTGAGGCGCTGCAAGTGCCATGCTCTACCAACTGAGCTACAGACGACCATGTACCCCTCTGGGTATTGTACGTGGCAGTAGATGGGGTTTGACAGCGGTCTCGGTATTGAGCAGGTTGTTTAGGCTAGCCGTGATGGATAAAATACTGGGGAAAGGAGGGGTAGCCTGGATACCAGTCTGTTTCTGCTTTAGCCAACTGATCGTTCTCTTGCCATGCCAAACCTCTACGCATCAGCAGGACCACAATGTAGCATCGTTGAGTGACTGAACGCAGGCAGCCAGTCAGGAAATAGAGGTGGGGGGTTGTGTTAAATCTTACTGGTAACTCCTGATGGCCCTCATACAGGAAGCGCTGGGATCTCCTGACTACTGATGGGTCTGAGCCCATGAAGGGTATGGCATACTGGTCAATCTCCTTACTGAAGAACAGGCTACCCCTGAGGAATACACAAACACATACCACACACACACATACAAGTCAGTTTACTTCCAAATACACTCAAATTTTCACCATCAGCAACCCACAGAATTCAGCACAGACAGACGCCATCAACTCATTTAATCTATATTGATAGACAAGTCCTCTAAATCCACTTCAGCATTGCCAAGCACCAACTGTGCCATACCAATCAAATGCAATGACTTTGAATGGAAATGGAGTGAACACAGACTGTCTGTACATTAGACATCTGCCAATACCTCTTCTTGACCTTTGCACCTACAACTGGGAGAGGTTGGTGGCCAAATTTCTTCCTCAGCTTCCGCAGGGAGCCACTGTCTGCAAAGCCGTAGATGGCGGACTGCCATGTGCCGTCGTGGGCACAGCCTCCCTACAGGGAAGGAATATCCCAAAGCTTAAGCCAAGTCACCATCACAACAAACAAACTATTAAAGGAATGGTTCACTCCAAAATGAAAGTCGATCAGAATTCCCCATGACAACAAACAAATTGTTTGTTGACATTTTCAGACCTCAAAAGTGGTTTACTAGTCCACGTCCCATGCCATTTGTTGTGTCTAACGAAATTATGAAATTAGATGGTGACTATAGTTCCTATTCATTCAGGATTAAAGCATATAGCTGGATCTAAACAAAATAATGGTGTGGACCTTGGAATCATCAACATTAGATCACGTGTATGACTACATTTCCCATAATGCATGTAGAAAACCGGAAGTGATAGAGCTGTCTACCTCAGGACCAGTGTGTATAGTCAGGAAGCTCTCCACAGCTGTCAGTGTCCCTGTTAACAGATATGACACAGTGTTATTATATATCCTTTACTCAAGGACAGACTGGACAAGCACACAGATAGAAACCTCATTGGAAAAGCAACAAGGGTATTAATGCAGTGAGTTAATTGTGTAATGTAGCTGTATCATCGCGTTTGGAATTCAGCTAAAAACACAAACATCTTCTTTGCCAAAATGGTTCCGTAATTCATCATTGATAACAGGAAAAACACCAGTAAAGCAGAAAGAGCCTGCAGATACAATGTCAAGGGCAAAAATAAGTATGAGAACTGTATCTTCTTCACAGATGGCTGCCATCACAAACCCAGGGACACAAACAAGTGCTGTTCTCTATAATAAAACATATTTAAAAAAACATTCACAAACCCAATTAACAGTGTAGCTCTCTACCTTTAAACTGGTTCTTTGTGTACAGGATACCCATGTCAGCTGGTATGGAGTCAAAGCCACAGCTGCCAATCACATACACTCCACTGTCCATCGCTCTGCTGTGGTACTCCAGTTGCATCTTCTCCAGGAACTACGGACCACAATACAAGACCACCGTAAAAACACCTAGCAGAGAGACATGGGGTGCATCCCAAAAGGCATGCACTGCTTTCCACCAGACTATGTTGGCAATAAGGATGATATGAGCATAAAGCTCCTAAACTCCAAATGCATCCTACCATCGTTGTCTCTGTAAAGACAGTAATAGCCAGTAATAAAACTAGGTTGGCGGTAGAGGCTAGTGAAGGCACTGAATTGAGCCATAAAGACGGACATTTAATATGATGGTGTTGTGTAATGACAGAGCACACTACCTGAGGTTCTCCACAGATGTCTATGCAGTGGGCTCCATTCTCTATGCAGGCCTTAACCACTGGCTCGCCATAGAACCTGTACTAGGGAGACAAGAAAAAGGACTCAATATGATTTGGGTGTTAATGGAGGTATGGGTGTGTGTGAATGCGTGTCATCAACCCTTTATCAAAAGTATCATCTCCCTATCAAATTGCCATACCTTTGCAATTGACCACATGTTATTACGTTCCATACGCACTGATAATGCTGAGTCGACTGTACTGTACAGCAGTACCGTGGCCACAGCTACACAGGCAGCATACTCCTAACAAGCTTTCCAATTATCATTGGGGACAAGAGTAACTTGGGAGTCTGGACCAATGACACCCCAAAAGGCCAGCCCTCATCCCAGGTATCAATAACAAGAACACTCATTATTACTGTAGACTTACTGGCCCCACACAGTTGAGAACAACCAGTCCTTGTTGGCACATGATGGCCAATGAATCTGCTTCGGAAACATCAGCCACAATGATTTCAACTTGAGTCCTTAACTCCGGCTGACCTGGAAACAGAGAGCAAAGTTGCACTGAACGCATGCATTAGTTAAAAGTCACACATTTACAGTAAATCATAGCTTAATACAATATTGAAATAGGCATTTAGAAAAGGGAAAGGGGAATACCTAGTCCGTTGTACAACTGAATGTACTCAACTGAAATGTGTCTTCCGCATTTAACCCAACCCCTCTGAATCACTGATCACATTGTTTGGAAAGATTTGCATTATTAGACCAATTTGCATGGGTGACCATTATTAAGCAAGTCACAAGCCAGTGGGATCAATATCAACTAAGATTAAACAGCAGTATCCCTGTGTACCCAGTGAAATATTAAGACACCTGTTCACCGGTTAAGTTCAGCAGTGTCGTTGTTCACCCGTAGAGGACAACGGACACTGCGTGCGCATACAACAACAACAACAACAAGAACAACAAGAAGAGAGGTTCTTGAGGGGTTCTTTGTCAGCGGTGAGGGTGATATGCGTAACCATTTTCCAGGTAGGGTTCTTTACTGCTCATGAATGGTTCTTTACTGCTGTGATGGCTGTGAAGAACCATCCTGTTCTTTCCCTCTCCTCCATGTTTTGCTTTATGCCATGAAATGCTTGATTGTTAAAAAGTTCCTGTAATTTTACAGTACACTAGAGGCTACTGGTTGCAGTGAAAGTACTGTAAAACAACAAGTTACTGAATTTTGTGTATTTGTGCCAAGTGTTGTACCAGTTTAAGTGGTTGGTGGTTATGTGGTTAAAGGTTGAGCACCTATTTTACTGTAACACTGACAGTTCTGCAATCATTGTGACAATGAAGAGCTGCACTGTTAAGAGGTTACTGTGCAGTGTTTCCCCTAGGATTTTTTTCAGCAGTTGTGGCAAGGTTAGCAGGGGGGTGGGTGTGCATTGTTACTAGTGTTAGCGCAATGATATGCTAGCTGTTCCCATAGACTTCCAGTCATGGAGCCAATGACTATCCATTTAAAAGCGCATCTCGACAGAAATGTCTAAAATGACTTCATATTTTTTGCAGCGGTGGCAACAATTTGAATGAATATAGGGGAAACGCTGCTGTGTATTTCACAGTAACTTAATGGCAGTTAGCTGCCTGGAAGTTTGCGTTACCTAGCTGTCAGTAAGTTAGTGTAAAATTCACAGTAACTTAATACCCAGTAACTTACTTGCAACTAAATGCCAGTAACTTACTGTACTTTCACTGAACTATACTGATTACAAGCTTAACATTAGTTGACAACTACTAAGCATTCTTTGATCTCAGCCTCAACTGGCCTCAACCTCATGGTTGACAGCCAACTGACCGTCCTGCCACACCATCTGGTCAGTGAGTGCGACAGAAATCAGTCACAGTCACAGTAAGTTACTGAATTTTACAATAACTACTTGCAGCAAGCGGACAGTAAATTATAGAAGGGGAAAAAATGAAATTCCTGGTGGCCAACTACCATTAAGTTACTGGTAAATGCACAGTAACCTCTTAACAGTGCAGCTCTTGATTGTCATAAGCTCTTACAAAGATTGTAGAACTGGAGTGGGCAAATGAGGTGCTCAACCTTCATCAACATAACAATAAAACCACTTAAACTGGTACAACACTTCCACTAACAGTTGGCACAAATACAACATATTTTAGATCATGCCCCCAGATATGCTAATGAGCCCCCGCCAGCACTGCCCTCACCTACATTTCAGAGGGCAGTAATGATTGTACCTTATATTGAATAGAAAAATGTACCATTATACTAGATTTGCGCACATGTATCCTTAATGGTACTGACCAGTACTCACCGACAGGCGAGTACCTAAAAGTGTGTGCCATAAACGCATCTGAAGTATCCTCTAAGTATAACTGTAGACCTGTCATTGGTTTTACCTGGAACCAGAGGGTTCTAAATGGAACTCAAAATGGTTCCCCTACAGGGACAAATCAAAGGGTTCTATGTGGCACCCAAAAAGGTTCCCCCATAGGGACAGATGACAGAATCCTGCAACAAGAGGGTTCTTCATGAGAGGGTTCTACATAGAACCCAATTGGGTTACCCTACAGGGTCAAAACAAAAATAAACCCAGGGCTCCTTGTGAGATTAATATATATATATATATATAAATTAATTAATCAAACCTTTATTTAACTAGGCAAGTCAGTTAAGAACAAATTCTTATTTACAATAACGGCCTACTCCGGACAAACCCGGATGAAGCTGGGCCAATTGTGCGCCGCCCTATGGGACTCCCAATCACGTCCGGATGTGATACATGACCAATGGGATGCTTGAGGAAGTAGCGTGAATGCCTACATGCAGAAACGCCCCGAATCGCAGGCTGCAGTTGCACACTACTGACGCTGGCAAACTAGAGGTTGTGAGTTCAAATCCCAAGTGAGGGTGACTCGGAGTTATCAGAATACAGCAGTATACTGTCCCTTACAGAAACATCACCTTAATCGAGCTCTAACAATGAAGTATATTTTTGTATATTCCCTTACAAAAAAATATTTCCGTTTTGAAACTGCAGTAAAAGTGCAGTAACTGCAGTCCACTGTTGTATTTTGGACGCAGTCATTGCAGAATAACTGCCCTGTACAGCTGCTGTTATACTCCGCTCTAACTGCGGTTACACTGCAAAATTACTGCTGTAAAAAAAAACGGTGTATTTTGGACGCAGTATTTGCGTGTACTGCAGTTATACAGCACTCTGACTGCAATTCTTTTCCATAAAGGTTTACCATATTTTCACTGCAACCAGAAGCCGGGATTATTATGGTTTACAGTGTAATGAAGAACCCTCTGGTTCTATCAGTGCAATGAAGAACCGTACAAATTGTTATACAAAGGTTTATTGGAAGAACCGCTATAAAAATGGTTCCCCTGCAGAGAAACTGAATAAACCTTTGTTATTAGCACCTTCTACAAAAAAAATGCAAGTGTATAGGCCTTGTCGTTTAAAGGCAACTGAAACCGTTGCCGCTGTTAATCATTATACAGTAGTAGCCTAGTCAAACCATGCTTGACATAAAATCATAATTTTACTGACAGCAGGCACTCGCTTATCTTTTCTGGTTAGTGTCAAACACGTACGGAGGGTCTCGGCGGCTTGGTTCAAAACTCCCTCCAGCCGCTGTCTGCTGCGCCCGGCCAAGGCCCATTTCAGAGACCCGCTTGGTCCTTCGAAGGCGCTCCGGGCTACCTCTTCCACCACAAACTGCCCGGTAAAACCGGAGGCTCCGAATATGATAATATGATAAGGTCTAGTAGAGGTTGCAGTCGCCATTGCGCACTAAAACGTCCGTTTACTGTAGCCTAGTTTACGCAGCGTGACGCTCAAAATGATTTGTTCTCGTAGTGTTTCGTATCAATCAACTGACTACAATGTTAACCAATGCATTCGGTATTACTGCAATGTTTGGCAAAAAAAATATCGAGATTGAAATACTACAGCTGAGATATGTAAAACCACATGGGTAGGCATAATAAGGATATCCGAAATAACTCGAACTTTGCCTTAAAACATATAAACTGCGCAACAATAATGAGTCGACTGCGCTCTAGTCCAACGCTTGATAGTATAAATACACAATTCTAGAATAATGGTGGCTGGTTTGGTTTCATGGTGCACTGGGACATCTTGTGACCTGTTGGTGGTATTACATCTTGAGAGGAGCCCCGTAGGCTACAACATTGCACAACTCATACCAATGTGAACAATGAAATAACATCTCATACCAAGTTTCCTTTATATCATGTATGTTCCATCGAGAAAACAAGTAAACAAAAATATTGCAACATATAAACACGGATTGCATGATGCAACACAATTGCAAACAACACAGGCTGCTACAGTGACAATTAGAGGCAACATTCATTGACATTACTCAACCACAGCCATTTACGACTTTATTCAATCCATATATTGTCTTTTGCGAGTTTTAAATTGGCACAGTACCTGTAATCAAAGGTGTCAGCTAGAGAGAACTTGCAGGGATTTGTAGTTTTGCATGATGTCTACTTTGATTCCAATGAGCATTTTCGAAATAGAGTAAACAGAGCCGAATATATTGATAAAAGTCACCTTGCCCGAGAGAGATTTAAATGGTTATCAAAACGTCACACCAGAGTACGCCTACATGAAGCACAGCCCTTATTTTAAGTGTTTCTAAAATTCCCTATTGGAAGAATTAATGGTGGAAAAACAATTGGAACCATCTCCCCATTTGACCGCTAGGTTTTATGGGTGTTATGACATCTCCACTGTGGGGCGCTATGTTCCCGCATTAGCTGAGACTGCATTCAGGTAACCGCTGCAGATGTCGCTTCAATATGAAATTACCTTTGCATTTCTATCACGCAAATCTGTAACGCTTCAGTGATACAGATTGAATAGCACTCTTGGAGAGCATATGGGTGGAAATATTACTTTTACCAGACGCCAATGTCAGACAATGGATAGAAGATCATGCCCATAGAGTAAGAAGTATGTCATTAGGGACATTCCACTGCCAAACTGTGACTTTCTGTCTGATTTCACAGAACACATTCACAGAACCAAGCACTAGGTTTAGAACAGGGATCTCCAACTCTGGTCCTGGAAATCTACTGGGTGTGCAAAAAAGTAGTAAGTAGTTGCAAAGTTGCTAAAGTTATCCGTGATGAGATTCGAACATGCAACTGTTGGGTTGCTAGATGTTTGAGTTACCTTCCCTGTGTTGCTAGACATTTGAGTTGCCCACCCTCCCTCCACTTTCGTTTTGACCTCAAGTAAACTTATGTCTTAAGTAGCCATACTGAACGTAACATATTATACTCATTTGAGTGTCCCGGATTTTTGTTTACTATGTTACGTCTAGTCTATGAGACCAGCCTGGACATACAGTAGATAAAAGCAAACAAAGTTTATTCACCAAAGCAAGGAAATGGATTTGTATTGAATACATTAAAATAGACTTATAGAATAAAAGACAAATGTATGGTTACAGTACATAACAATATTGACCAACACAAAAAAGTTAACATAAGTGCCTGAAATATCTGAGTAACCAGTGCAGTACTGAATATCATGACTACATTTAAATGCATACTGTATGAACATTAAACTTTGTTCATATTGTCATACCAAGAGCCATACATACAGTATCTTTCATGCATATTTGTATTGATATTCCTCTGTTTTCAACAAATGACTTAACAATGTGCCAATTCCAGAGAGCCATTCATCCCAAATGACTTTCATTTGCAGTGGTCAACAACCTTGCGTACCTTCAGAGGAATGTAAGAGCAATTCTGAACCCATGTCTCCATGTACAAAAAACTGCTGTAAAATGTACAACATGTAGGCTACATTTGACAAGTCAAGGAGTCGAGAAGACTTGTCATGAAAAACACAGAAACGTTGATAATAAAAAAAGTGTCCTTTCAATCCCTAAAATGTCCGTTTTTTTATTGGCATACTGTACCCCAAATTTTACCATGAGGCTTTCAAATTCAGATGAACATCTTTACTGTTTATCTGAATTGTATGCGTTTTTCAGATAAACATCTTTACAAATTCAGATAAACATATATTTTTATAAAAAATCCAACTAGAATATACTTTACAATGCTATGTTTTGTTCCTTTGCATGTTTTTGGGAGCTCTTTTGTGCTGTGTCCATCTTGAGGTTAAAAACTTCTGGTCAAAAACAAGAGGAGGCAGTGTTCCGGAAACAGTTTGGTCTGCATATGAAATGTCAGTAGTTCAAAATGTCTGCACCTGTGCCTCCTGTTAGATCAATGCTCACAAGCCCGTTCACTCTCTATTTCAGACCCTATCCCAGAACTTCAATGACCTTCTCTAATTCATACTGGGACTAGGGTCAAGTGCTCCCTCTTGTCTCAGTCTCAGAGCAGTTCATACAGTATATAATACCTTCTTACTGAATCTTTTCCCTGGCTTGGACAGTATGGGGAGCCAGTGTCTGACTTCACCTAAAGCATTCTCTCCAACCAGTAGTGTTACCAGTCTTACAGTATATTTTTGCTGGTCTTCCTCCTAGGGTTTCATAAGAGTCACTAGACTGTAGCAGTAGGTGGGCTTCTATATAAGTCCATATACTGCTGCAGCAGGCGACTGACTGTATGTCCTTACTGCTCCAGTAGACCGTGCTGACTATGAGCGTATGGACAGCCAGTGTCTGAGCCCGTCCAGGAAGTGTCGTACTTGGACCACGTAAAAGTCCACGTTGTGAGAGAAGTCGGTGCAGATACTACTGTAGGTGTCCACTAGGGTGCAGTACAGAGCAGTCCCGCCCAGACTGATCACCACGGTTACTAAGCACAACAACAGCAGGATCAAACAAGAGTCTCCACCCACCTCTTCTGCACAGATAAAAAAAAACATACTTATTAATATGTTACTACTATCTTATTGTGTCTTTATTGAAGACACAGTATAAGAACTTATGTATAGAGTGTATGCGTATGTGTGTGCATGTGTGTGTGTGTGAGTGAGAGAGACAGAGAGAGAAAGGTGGTTATCAGGCTGATCCATACCTGGTTCCATGCCATCCTCTGGCTCGCTGAAGCGCACCTTGCGTTTGGAGTTCTGTTTGGCTGCATCGGGACCCTCTGGGGGCAGGCCATCTAACGACGCCCTCCTCCTTTTCAGAATGGACACCAGGCCATCTGGTGAGGAGCTCTGCAGGGGTGGATAAGTGAGAATTAGAAACAGTGTGCAGTGAATGGCTTAAACATTTCTGTCTCTATACAGTACACTACTTTTGACCAGAGCCTTGTGTAATTAAAAACAAAAAACGATGTTTTAAGTCAGAAGTAAGCATCGTTCTGAAGCCAAAAAATAAAGGAAATTCACATGAGCACCACCATGCCTATTCCATCCACGCTCTACCAAGGTTTTCCAGTACACAGCTTTGACCTACGACAGTAGCTATGTTGGTCTATTGTATTTCAAACAATGTGTACGCAGGTTGCTTAGGATTCAAAACTTCTAAAATAGCGGAGGAGCTGGATGTTCCAGTGGAACCAGAAGATAAACAAGTGCATAGTGGGGCTCGGCGCTCCGTCAACCAGCTGGCATACACATTTCAGGGAACATTAAGCAGTGTGTCCTTGGGATGTACCATAGGGGTGGAGCACATCTGAAGGATGAGGGCAATGGTGTATTCCTTGAGAGTTGGTCTCTCCAGTCTCCACTGTACTCTTCTCCGTAGTAGCAGGACGGAGAAGGGTGCAATTGCGGCCCACAGTTCGGGTTGTTCCTGCATGTGGGCATTCCTGTAACTGCAGGAACCTCTCTTTATACTTCTATTGGTACATTTTTAAGCTAGGACTCTGGTACACAGGTGGGACCGCTCCAGTACAGTAGGTGGCGGTAATGCATCATAACGTTGGATGCCATCCGCCGATAAACCCCACAGAAGAAGAGGCGGCGTTGTCGCCCCCGAAAGCGTGGAGGGAGGCTTGCCCTTCTCAAATCGAACAGTAAATCTCCCTGCTCTGTCATTTTGTCAACAAGGCAGCATGGTGCATCGTCCAGAAACATACATCTCTTTTCCATCAAATAAATGTTTGAATTTCTAACTAGTTTTCATTGGGAAGGCAGATAAAGCGTTTTTAACAAAAGCAATCCTTTCTACATGGGAAAACACAGAATCCTAGTAATTACTACACATGCTTAAATAGGTCACTTTTGTTTTGAGCCAACTTTGCCGTGGGCTTTGAACAGGGCACTTGGCTCACGTCCAGCAGGCAGCCTGGTTCCAAATCGAATGCAATCAACTTTCAGCCAATGCAAAACACGCCTACATTGGCGCGCCCAGGCGGGATTAATCAAACCCCCAGAGGGTAGTAATTACTAGGATTGTGTTCTCAGGCAAAAGGGATTGCTTTTGATAAAAAATACTTTATCTGCCTTCCCAATGAAAATTAGTTAGAACATTTTAACATTTATTTTACGGAAAATATTTTGACTTTGTTGCTGTGGTAACTAGTGGAAACCCTTCAGATTCCATGGTGGTGACATTAACGCTTACGCTACGAACCCTGTCATGACACATTATCTTGACACTATTTTAATAGACAGTCTGGTGATGAAAGGAAGCTTTTGTTGTTGTTCATTCACTCAGAATTGCCTCTCATCCAACTGGTGTTAGCTAGCTACTAGCACGTTGCGCTAGCTACTAGCGCAACCCAAGTGCTTTGGTCCGGGTTCTAGAACTTTGAGATTCGGATGAAAAGATGTTAGCATTGTCAGAAATGCTACACAAAGGTAGCACATAGTTGGTTCTTAATGGACGGAAATGTGCACGTGAGGGCGCTAAAATATCTATTTAATAAAAACTGTTGCACCTACAAAGGTATTCAGTCCAAAGCGGCTGGATGGATCATTATGAGAGGCGAGTGTGTTGTGTACCTCCAATCAAGTTCATTTGCGAATTTTCATTGACATTGTGTCATATTGGCTTAGATATGAAGATAGGGAGATTTGAATTTAACATTGAGCTTCAACCAGTGCATATACTATTGTGGGGGCCATCGCCCCCAAAATAATGCACCGTATAGGCAATAGGGAGCAATTTTAGACACCCGTAGAATGTATAGAGGTGAAACAAGTGTATGTTTGCACAACAAACTTGCAATGATGTACAGCTCAGCGGAGTCATACACTATTGCACGTAAATTAGGTCATTTGTAACACTGACAGTGTCATCCACGTCTATAATATATAGGTAGGTCAGTTATATGGGGTCAATATGCGGAGATCAATAACAACACAGGATAATGCCTCAGGCAACAGATCTATTGTCAACCCAAGAGTGCTAGTATATCATATTAGGTTGTCTCTAGTGTCTAGTCTGACTTGTGTGGTTTTAGAAGTCACTGCTAGACAAAACTGGGTTCAAATACTAGCCAGGCATGCTCAACAAAGCCCTCCTAAACGTCATTGTCTGAACCATGTCTGACCTATTTTTCAGGATTTGTATGTGAACTACTTGTTCTAAAATCTGTTGTGGCTCTTTAGTGACATCATAGCCTCTGTGTCCTGTCCTCAAACCTTCCACCCATGGCCACATCCGTAGTGTGGCTCAGCACATGGAATTAAGTATCAAGCACACAGACAATTTACTAGTTACAGACCCAGCTCCTTTGCCAAGACATTTCTGTGCTCCCTTGAGCCTGTCCAAGGCTATCTCATTCCAAAATGTGTGTCCTCTACCAAACAAGACAGAGGGAGAGACAGCAATAGAGAGATCTAGACATACAAGAAGAGATAGATAGAGAGAGAGAGAAAGGTAAAGAGACAAAAAAGACAGAGAGAAGAGAGAGATAAACATGAGGCTATTTAAGCCTCAGTCACAGTGTATTCTCACCTCCTCCACATGAGAGAGTTTGACCAGGTCTTTGGCTGAGGCTTGGGGAACCCCCGCTGGCCACTCTACCACCTGCACCTCCTCTTCTGGACTCTCCTCAAACACCTCCTCTTCATCCACCTGCCCTTCCGCCTCCATCTCGTCCACTCCTCCCTCCTCCACTCCTCCCTCCTCCTCCTCAGCCATGGCAGAGTCAGCTCCTGTTGGCGTGGTCTGCTCAAAATCCTCCTCACCCTGTCTTACAGGGTTGCTGCCTCTGACTGCAGAGACAAGAGAAGTGTTGCTTACAATACTAGGCCTACTACTAATCACCTGGCTTCAGCATATAGAACCCATAAGCACCTATTATAGATACTGACACAGACACACACACACACTTATAGCTGAGACAGTATGGGAGCATCATCTGGTATCAGATTCCATATTATGAGCCCTTATTGATTAGAACCCGAACTACACTCTGCGGCTTTCCAGTGAACAAAGAGGATGATATCATCTCCTTCCTATACACATCTCTAGGCTAAGTGGCCATTCTATAATATTGATTTAGGGATTCATCTGATGGTGGGTTTTGTGTTGACCTTTTCCATGGTGGGATGGTGATTCTCTCTCATTCCTCTCACATTGCTCCTTGGTGTTGTGGTTGTCTTTCAGCACTGTGTCTGCCATGCTCTAGAAATAAAAAAACAGCTTTGTCATAAATGTCGCTCATGTCACAAACACACTAATCTTCTCTTAAAGTATGGACTAAGAAACGTCATCAAAAGGATGGTGTGTAGTGCATTTTCTTACCTTTTCCGCACCAAGCATTGGCCTATTACGGAGAGAGCGAGAGAAAGAGAGACCGAGAGAGGGAGAGGGAGAGAGAGCAACAGCGATAAATAGAGAGAGAGAAGAGGTCTGACTGGGCGAGCTGATGTTTTGATGCCATTTGATTGAATAAATGGAAAGCTAGAATGACCGGAGGCCACTACAGTGACTGAGCATCTGGTATCCAGCTGAATCAATCTCCATCAAACCGCCACGAGCTACTAACATACCAAGAGGCATGGGTGGGGTTCTGTGACTTGCATGAAAACGTATCTGAGTCTATAGCTTAGTAGAGTAAGTAAAGAGAAATACTTGAAAATCAAAGGAGTGTTATTTAATTAAGGGGTGGTTCATGTCTAGACAAGAACCACTAGCGTGGGATGATATGTTCAAAGTTCAAACATAGGGTATAATCTGACATATCAACCAAATGACTCTAGCTAATAAACCATTCATTATAAAGCATTCACGAATGAAAATATACATTTAAATGAAGACCGTGTTTACTGATCCCCCTCTGGAGCGGTAATATTGTGGGTGGTGACAGAATGTGACAAACTAAACTATCTAGACATGCTTTGCTTTCCCTTCTACTGCAGCAAGCAGTACCGCTACAAGTTATTGTCCAAGTCAATGTTTTGTGCATGTAGTCTCAGTTATAGTTATAGTATAAAATTGTGCTAGATCTGCACCCATGTTATGGTCCACCAGTATCCATCTCACCTCTGGTGCGTCCTGCAGATCTGGCGCAGTATTTCTATGTGTTCCTGTCCAATGCTGTTGGTTTCACCTGGTGAGGTGCTCTCCGCTGCTCTGTTACGCTTTCTCCACTGGCTCTCTGGAAACACACAGAATACACACACACACGCACACACAGAGTGGAATTCAAAGAATAACAGAGTTATATTTTGTCAGTCGTGTTCATGTGAGTCTACGGTAGTGACAGAGCAGTTGTGTAGAGAAGAGTGCAGTACCCCAGTCTTCCTGCAGGGCGGCGAGGTTGGACAGGAGGCGCTCATGATATAGCCTCTCCAGCTGCAGGAACTGCACTGCCCACTGATCTTATAACCATCAGCAGTTAAGGAAAGAGGACACTACAAGAGCCCATAACACCTATCCCTGAAGCTGTCAACTCTGGGATTCAAAAGATAGGATCATATTAACAAACGTCAGACAAATATATACAGCATCTGATGTTGAGCTGGTGAGCTGGTGCTTGTGTGCGAAAATCAAGAATTCAGAAAATGTATGACGCTATAAATAAATCTTGGAATTTTAAAGCTATTCCAGTGTATGTTCTCCTGCAGTTGACTGTGTGTGTGTGTGTGTGTGTGTGTGTGTGTGTGTGTGTGTGTGTGTGTGTGTGTGTGTGTGTGTGTGTGTGTGTGTGTCCAAATCATTACTTTCTTAGGCAAAACCTCTTGTGTAAGAGATTCTTATCTCAATGGGAATTAATTGGATTACTTTCAGTAGAACATATTTCCCTCATCAACAACCCCCAACTTCCACACCCAGTATTTACCAAAATCAAGGGAAATCCTGCAGGGAAATCAACCCATGAACCAACAGAACAAGCCAAATAGTAACGAAATTGTAACCCGCCTATAGAAATTAAAAAACTAAAAGTGAATATTCCGTTCTGCCCAGCACACATGGAAACACTTACCCCACCACTGCAGAAGTATCATGTCCCTTTCCTTTTTCAAATTAACAATTGTAAGAGTGTCATCCTAAATCACTGTCACCAAAGTCCCTGAAGCATCAAAATAAAAACACTGCTGTTTAACTGCTGTTCAGCTCTGACGGAGTGGAAATAAATATTGGCAATAAGTAACGGCAAGGATACATTCCTCTACCAGGGAGTAGGCCTCCGCTATCTGTTAAGAAAGAGAAAGAGTGAGAAAAAAATCATTACACACTGACCTTATTCTGTCACTTAGCTCACTTACTCAGAATCAGACTTCAGTACAGAATGTCAGGTCCTCTATTTAACCTACCTGGAAATAAATAAACTTGAAAGATTCATTTAAAGTAATTAATGTAATATAACTAGAAAGGTTATATCCTAAAGAAAACAATTATTTTACTGTTGGCTATTGCATGGAAGGAAAATGTTTACCCCCACTACAATTCAGTTTATAACTAAGAGAAACCAATAAAGCCTTCTACATCCTTCAGCTTCAGCTGTCCAACTGATCTGTCAGACTAGATATCCTCCTGTTTGGTAATGAACTGATCCTAACAGCTATTAATGGCTACCGACACTAAACAGTGCGACTTCCAACACATCTTGTATCTAAGCCAAGTCACTTGATGAACTTGAATATGACTCAAGTTTTAACTTCAAGGATGAAACATGCCATGAGATAACCTTAGACCACTTTCATGTTGCTCTGAAAGACTATATGAAGTCACTCTAGAGAGGGATGGGCAACTTTGATTGGGGTCAGGGCCCAAAAAAACAAGGCTGCAGTGGCTCGTGGGTCTGCGTACCCACCATACCCATCCACACCACCATGCAGTCAGAGCTGGCCCTAGCCTTTTGGGGTCCCTAAGTGTCATTTTGTTGTGGGCAAAACATTTTAGCACCCCCCCTCTTGACAGCGGTGAGAAAATACTAAGTAAAAAAAAAATCCTGCAATTCCACACATTTTGCCATGGAGCATAGAGAAAATGTTTTAGCTTTAAAGTACATTTCCTGCAATTCTACACCTTTTGCCATAGGGTGGAGAGAAAATGTTTGCTGTTTTTTATATTATATCTGAGTGAGAGTGACTAACAAAATCAATGGGGGCCCCCCGGTCGGTAATTCGACCATGATTACTACAAGTTTAGATAGCTGGCTAGAATAACTTACCAATCTAAAACATTTTAGCTGACATGGGCTTCTTGAGTGACTGACATAACAAGTGGAAAAACTGCTGATGCACAACCAAATTTCAAAATTGCACCTTGTGTATTCTACTATTCCAACTACCAGCAGCAGTTTTTGCGGGCCTACGAAAGGGGGGCCACTGCCAGTTGTCCATCCCTGCTCTAGAGGACATATACGAATAAAGGGTTTGAGTTATGTACGGTATGTTTTAAAGTGCTGAGATAATGCAATACCATCGCTATTACATTTCCATTAATTAAATAGTTTCACAAGCAGATGTTCTCAGTTTGAAATCCAAGAGCGAGAGAGCACAGATACTGTATATCAAAGCCTAAGATCACATTATTTATGTATATTTCACCTTTATTTAACCAGGTAGGCAAGTTGAGAAAAAGTTCTCATTTACAATTGCGACCTGGCCAAGATAAAGCAAAGCAGTTCGACACATACAACAACAGAGTTACACATGGAGTAAAACAAACATACAGTCAATAATACAGTAGAAAAATAAGTCTATATACAATGTGAGCAAGAGGTGATATAAGGGAGGTAAAGGCAAAAAAAGTCCATGGTGGCGAAGTAAATACAATATAGCAAGTAAAACACTGGAATGGTAGATTTGCAGTGGAAGAATGTGCAAAGTAGAAATAGAAATAATGGGATGCAAAGGAGCAAAATAAATAAATAAATACAGTAGGGGAAGAGGTAGTTGTTTGGGCTAAATTATAGATGGGCTATGTACAGGTGCAGTAATCTGCGAGCTGCTCTGACAGCTGGTGCTTAAAGCTAGTGAGGGAGATAAGTGTTTCCAGTTTCAGAGATTTTTGTAGTTCGTTCCAGTCATTGGCAGCAGAGATTATACAGACAGACATACCAGGATAAATATTTGACCTTGGACAATGACCTTAAAGGCATAAAGTCACATGCAATAACGTATACGTGGTCCCTTGTGGCTCAGTTGGTAAAGCATGGTGCTTGCAACGCCAGGGTTTTGGGTTAGATTCCCACAGGGGACCACTATTAAAAAGTATGAAAATGTATGCACTCACTGCTGTAAGTCACTCTGGATAAGAGTGTCTGCTAAATGACTAAAACATAAATGTAAAATGTTATAGCTTAGATTAGCGTATTACCCTGAGCTTTTTTATGTTTATATGCACTGTTAAGGACCTGTTAGTTGTTTAGCATCCCCTAGCGGCAGTTTAAGTGCAGCAGTGTAGAATTTACCTGTTTGTGTCATGTGACAGGAAGCAGTTTCAGAAGTGAAGCAATGTGTAAAATGTGCAAGTGTGACAGAGTAGTTACAATCCTTCAACATCCTTTGTAGAAGCTTTGTAAGACACAATGTCTGTAAGTACATTGTTTATTAGCACAAGATACATGTTTATCACATATAATTTCATGTTTCTGTAAAAGGTTAAGAATTGAGTTAGCTGTTAGCTACTTTGAATTAGCTTCAGTACTATTTCTCGAAAGGGACACCTAGCTTAGCAATATCAAACATACAGTTGCATTCTAGTAACTTTATATTTGACTTATTCCTTATTTTGTACATTTAGTGCAGTTATTGTGTAAGACATTCTGTGCTCTATACTACTGTGACTGAAAACATGTACTTTTGTGTTTGTTGCAGTTTCACACTGATTAAAGTAAACTTCCGAAACGGCACCCTGCTTCTTACTGAGTTGTTTGAATAAGTGTTTAGCTAACTGGATAGCTGGATAAGGGCTACTGTACATTTAGAAAGTCCACTATGTGCAAACATGACTGTATTCTTAATTTTGTCCATGTATAGAATAAATGAATGGATTATTTAATTCATTAATGAAATAGTAGTCTGGAAGGATAGAGCTATGACAAAAGATGGGACTCAGATGTAATGTGGCGAATAACAAGCTGTTTTACCTCAGATTCACTTCTACCGTGACGCACAACAGAACTCAAACAACTGTGTCAGACAACTCTTCCTTTCCCTGTCTCAACTCTCTGTGCCTGTTTACCAGGATTTTTTTTTTGTACAGCTCTAATTCTCCATGTATGGGCATCTATTTTGTCCACATAACTGAAATGCAATCTCTTAGCGTACTTCTTGGCCAGTTATTCTGCCAATGCTCCACTGATTGTACCAGTTTGATCACAGAGCAACCCTTTCTTCTGTATCAGTGTATCAGGCCCGTCCCAAATGGCAACCAATTCCCTGCCTATTTAGAGCACTACTGTTGACCAGGGCCCAAAAGTAGTGCAATATGTAGGGAATAGGGTGCCATTTGGGACGTAGAGTGCCATTTGGGACGCAACGTGCCATTTGGGACGCAACGGGCCATTTGGGACGCAAAGGGCGGGCCATTTGGGACGCAACCTCAGTGTATCAGTGGGGCCTGTCTTTTTCTTGAGGTGTGTAAATCATAGCTGGCTCTTTGTTCCATGATGACCAGAACTGGCAAAGATAAAACAACAACTGCAAGGCTATTACAGTACATTGAGGGCCAAAGCAAGTGTTCTTACTGAATAGGATTATAACAAGTGTATAGAGTACAGTACATGATCATTGTAATCATGGTTACATCTTAAAGCTTGATTTACTTTCCCTACAAATTAAAAGAAGACACAAGGGAAAAGCAAGATGTTTCAGTGGCAAAACACATGTGACAGATGAGGATGAGATTTACTGTGCAAAACACAGTACAACCCACAGGACCAAACCACAGAGGATTTGTGCTGGTGAAGGTGAAAACACACACCTGGTGTAGAGACTGTGGCAGCAGTGTGTGGTCACTGTGTTCTCCCAAAGACTGTAGTGAGGCTAGCAGGTCAGGGCTGGAGCCTGGGGGGCCACTTCCTGAAAACACACAATGTCAAGTGTAATAGACAGTTGATGAATAGGCATGTTTGATTTGACATTTTAAGGCTACTCTTAAGGTCTTGTCATGGCAGCCATAGAGAGTGCTTGTCTTTTGAACCAGTTTGAGGTAGGTGACATATGCAAATCTACTCCACAGTAAATATGTATAATGTACACTAGTGATACACGGGTTGATTCGTAACCCGCAGTCCCCGCGGATAGCGGGTTTAGGGTCATTAAATCTTGTGTAGCTGAAGGGCGGGTGGGTGGCCTGCAGGTTGAATAAAGAGAAACAATACCTTTAAAAAATCCATAAATGTATAATTATTGTGCAATTTATATCTATAGAATACACTGAGGGTTTTCTTTCGTTATTTTAGGCTATCTGGTATTAGTGTAAAAGCCTAAACTTTAGGGCTTAACTGTAGCCTACGCGCCAAATAGTTTACACAACCAATCGCCAAATAATGCTTTTGAGAGCGGGCAGAAAAAGTTAACGTCAATCCACCGAGGCAAAAAAGGACATTGTCGAAGTTTAATTCAACAAGACAAAAGCTGCGAAATGATAGTTGAAAAGAAAGAGAAGGAAGGGTCATAAAATATTTGGTGAAGTGGTAAAAGAGAATGATAGCAGTGCCCGCTATGTTGTGTGTGTTGATTGCGAGACGTTTTACAAATTCGACAGTCACAGAACAGGACTTCAAATATGCATGTCAAGGATCTGTAGCCAACTGTTAAGATGGGTTAAATGGAAACTGGTATCTGGACACTGACTGTAGGTCTATAACCTCTCATATAGCCTTCCAAATAAATCCTGCAGAATTATGCATTTCTTGCAGTAAAAGTATACACCAAATGTTGGCAAAATCTGGATTTAGGAACAGGAGTGGAGAAATATGATTTATTTACTTCTGCATCTTGAGAAAATGCAATGCTCAGTTAGATACCATATAAAGGTTCTGTCTTCATTATAAAAGCATCATAAAAGCTGATAATATTTCAACCACATATAATATGCATCGAAGCCGAACTGAAATCTTTCCAGTACTGAAATTTGTTCAGAACCACGTTGGGTCGTTTTCATAGCTTTCTTTTTGCTTACAACAGGTCAAACTGATGTCATTTGGACATTTGGGACAGAAAATCTTTCCCATTCGTTTTTTTGCGTTATTGTTTTTTCTCCCCAGTCCCTAAAAGTTGAGCAAGGGTATATTTAGTATTTTAGGGCAACATATAATGACATACGAGAAGCTACAATGTATCTAATTATAGACAATTTGACTTACCAAAATGGCTAACCACAATGTCGGAAATGATAAGCAGAAACGTATCTAAATCAGGCAACAACAAAAAAATCATGCACCCTCTGTCAAAAAATAGTTATGCTGTCTTTGACTGTAACCTAACGCATTTTCTATATTTGCGGATTGGGGTTGAGACCTGATATTTTCACTTTATCACATATAGTCGGGGGGTTGCAAAAGGGTTATTAGCAATTGCGGGCAGGTGCGCGAGAAAAAAAACAGCTGACCCGCGCACCACTAGTGTACACTTAAACTACTGTGTGGGATCTGTACTGTGTTATGAGTGCTGTAGGCACCTGAGGCAGGCTCCGTGTTGTTTGCCTCCTCTCTCTGAGTCGTCTCAGTGTCCGGGTCTCTGGGGGGGCTGGTGCTCTTGTTGCCCATCCTCTCCCTCACAATGTTGTTCTCCACCAACTCACTGGTTCCCAAGAGGTGGGTCGGGCCCACAGGAGGGAAGTGGCTGGCTGCTTTAGGGTTGCCACTTACTAGGACTGGATTCTGTCTAGAAACATGGATTTGGTTTAGGCTACTCGATGGGTCACAGAAAACTCAAAAAATCTTTAGGTTTAGCGTAATAAAATGTGGGATCCAATGTTCTAGGTTTTCCAGCTTGTTGTAGTTGGAGTTGGAAGACTATAGGTAGAAGGTTGTGTCATTAGTGTAGATATATAGTCTATTATTCCAACTCAATCTCCTTGTTTTTATGGTCTCCCTGTGTTCTGGCCTCCTTGTTTGGAGTTGTTTGGGGCTCTCCCTGGTCCTCGAAATCCCTGAAGCAGGTCACCAAGAAGCTTTTTCCTCCCCTCTTCAATACCCTGTTGGATTTAAAACAGATTTTATGGTGTTAGCATCAGCGTGTCGTTCTCAGCTTTGAGTTAGTGAGGGAACTGAATGTGCAGAAGAGTGGGAGTGAAATGCTAGTTATTTTTGCTGAGTTAATCTTTTCAGAGAGAACTCTTTGTGTTACGACCAGGACCTGCCTTCAGGCACAGAGAAGCTCTTACATCAGCCAGGCTGATTTTGAGAAACTTAAAATAACATATTTGTCTATTAGAAACCATAATGGCCATGTTACATCATCAACACATGGGGCTGCACCACAGCGAGAGAGAGAGAGAGAGAGAGAGAGAGAGAGAGAGAGAGAGAGAGAGAGAGAGAGAGAGAGAGAGAGAGAGAGAGAGAGAGAGAGAGAGAGAGAGAGAGAGAGAGAGAGAGAGAGAGAGAGAGAGAGAGAGAGAGAGAGAGGAGAGAGAGAGAGAGAGAGGCAGAGAGAGAGAGAGAGAGAGAGAGAGGAGAGAGAGAGATGTACAGTGCATTCAGAAAGTATTCAGACCACTTCCCTTTGTCCACATTTTGTTACGTTACAGCCTTATTCGAAAATAGATTTTTTTTTAAATCCTCATCAATCTACACACAATAATTAAGCGAAAACAGGTTTTTAGATTTTTTGAGAAGTATTCAGCCCCTTTGCTATGAGACTCAAAATTGAGCTCAGGTGCATCCTGTTTTCATTGATAATCCTTGAGATGTTTCTACAACTTGATTAGAGTCCACCTCTGGTCAATTTGGAAAGGTCCCACAGTGCATGTCAGAGCAAAAATAAGCCACGAGACAGAATTGTGTCGAGGCACAGCTCTGGGGAAGGGTACCAAAAAATGTCTGCAGCATTGAAGGTCCCCAAGAACACAGTGGCCTTCCTAGAGCTGGCCGCCCGGCCAAACTGAGCAATCGGGAAAGAAGGGCCTTGGTCCGGGAGTTGACCAAGAACCAAGAGCTTCAGAGTTCCTCTGTGGAGATGGGAGGACATTCCAGAAGGACAACCATCTCTGCAGCACTCCACCAATCAGTCTTTTATGGTAGAGTGGCCAGACAGAAGCCACTCCTCAGTAAAAGGCACATGACAGCACACTTGGAGTTTGCTTAAAGGTACCTAAAGGACTCTCAGACCATGAGAAACAAGATTCTTTAGTCTGATGAAGCCAAGATTAAACTCTTTGGCCTGAATGTCAAGCGTTACGTCTGGAGGAAACCTGGCACCATCCCTACGGTGAAGCATGGTGGTGGCAGCATCATGCTGTGGGGATGTTTTTCAGCGGCAGGGACTGGGAGACTAGTCAGTATCAAGGGAAAGATGAATGGTGCAAAGTACAGAGAGATCCTTGATGAAAACCTGCTCCAGAGTGCTCAGGACCTCAGACTGGGGCGAAGGTTCAACTTCCAACAGGACAACGACCCTAAACACACAGCCAAGACAACGCAGGAATGGCTTCGGGAAAAGTCTCTGAATGTCCTTGAGTGACCCAGGCAGAGCCCGGACTTGAACCCAATCTAACATCTCTGGAGAGACCTGAAAATAGCTGTGCAGTGACGCTCCCCATCCAACCTGACAGAGCTTAAGAGGATCTGCAGAGAAGAATGGGAGAAACTCCCCAAATACAGGTGTGCCAAGCTTGTAGCGTCATACCCAAGAAGAATCGAGGCTGTAATCGCTGCCAAAGGTGCTTCAATAAAGTACTGAGTAAAGGGTCTGAATACATATGTAAATATGTCAATATTATGTAAATATTTAAATATTATGTAAATATGTTTTACAGGAAAAACCTGTTTTTGCTTTGTCATTATGGTGTATTGTGTGTAGATTGATGAGGGGGGGAAACAATTTAATACATTTTAGAGTAAGTTTGTAATGTAACAAAATGTGGAAAAAGTCAAGGGATCTGAATACTTTCCGAATGCACTGTATATATGCCAAATTCCACAGTAATTTATGGGCAATTCCACAGTAACAGAATGAGGCCAGAAGCCATTGATTGCAAAGTTAAACAAATCATACAACTCTATGCACAAGGACTACTTTGAACAATTTCCACAGAACATTTTACAAAAGCACATTTGCTCAAATAACAGTGCAGTAAAGTTTGGTATCAGAATGATGGTAAAATCTCCCTCCCTTTTTTATGTAACCACATTTTCCAAAAACTCTTATACATCTACTCTGAATTATGATTCAAAGATGTCTGCAGAAAGAATGGTGTGTCAGCTATGATTTGACTCCTTGAGTTTGAAAAAGATCTCTTTTGGTTATTTAACGACAGTAATTGAAGTGGATTAACACCCAGTAGAATGATGGTAACAGAATGACATCATGGGTCCCTATTCTGTACTATACAGAAATGCATAATAGTACACTACAATGAAGTAATGTATACTGTACTTTATTCTAGTGTGCTCTACTGTACTGTACTAAACTCTACAGTACTGTACTGTATTGACCTACATTGAGTATTCCAAACATTAGGAACACTTTGCTAATATTGAGGGGCATGGATTCTACAAGGTGTCGAAAAGCGTTCCACAAGGATGCTGGCCCATGTTGACTCCAATGGATGGATGTCCTTTGGGTGGTGGACAATGTTTTATACACACGGGAAACGGTTCAGTGTTAAAAATTGAGCTGCGTTGCAGTTTTTGACACTCTCAATCCGGTGCACCTGGCACCTACTACCATACCCCGTTCAAAGGCACTTAAGTATTTTGTCTTCCCCATTCACCCTCTGAATGGCAAACATACACAATCCATGTCTCAATTCTGTCAAGGCTTAAAAATCCTTCTTTAACCTGTCTCCTCCCCTTGATTGGAGTGGATTTAAGTGACATCAATAAGGGATCATAGCTTTCACCTGGATTCAACTGGTCAGTCTATGTCATGAAAAGAGCAGGTGTTCTTAATGTTTTGCACACTCTACTTCTATTTGCTGTACTGTCCTGTGCTCTACTGTACAAACTTGTGAAACAAATGTCTGTGATTGGTTCAGATTTGGACTGACCAAATTTCAACTACCGTCAATGTTTTCATACTCTTTCTTTGACCACCACACAACAGAAAGATAAATAAAACATTGAGCTGAACATAACAGTGGAAGAAGGGAAGACAGTAGTAGGTGACCCGACTATGTTTTGTGACTACTATGAATTCCCATCTTAAGCAATTCAGTTGCAGTCATTCACTTACAGGTTTATTGGTAATTCTGTTACCGATTTGGTAACAGAAAGACACGTTTTAATCACTTAAATGAATCATTAACCAAATTGTTAGCAGTAAAAACATTATAAGTAATTGATAGGTCACCTTTACTTGAACTTTCATTATCCTCCCTCCTTATAAAAAAATATCTTAAAGTGGTTTTGGTAAGAGAATGACAAGACATTAGGCAATATTTCTTAAACTTACAGAAGGCAAATCATTTCTTCAAAACGAAATATAAATGTTACTTCAACATTATTGTGTTGATGTATTTTGAATACCCATTCTTTTTTGCTAGATGTTTTCTAAGACCCCTTTTCCATCTGTTTGACCAGAAATCATTTTAAGCATTTCACTGTGCTTGTGCATGTGACAAGTACAACTTGAAACTTGAAAATCAAATCCTTTGCTTATTCCAATTTTTGGGGGATGAACATTTTTGAAAACTTTATGTACTGTATGATTTTATAAAATTAAAAATTAAAAAAAACAATCTCCACATCATAAGACCTAGCCTACATTTAAGCATAAATGAATGACCAGAGAGTATGGATGGAATGCACAGGGTGGGGGTTCGGGAACATGTCAAGAGGTGCCATGTTCACAGTCATGTGAATGTGAGGGGGTTTAGAACATAGAACTAGAAAGAGGAGTGCGACTCATATGCATCGTGTCTAATGTGTAGTACTGGCCTTTACCCTCTCATGTAACACGCCACTCTTACATAGATTGAAGGTGACAAAATTCACCGATTTTGAATAATCATCCATGTTTGCATCCTCCAACCAGTAACCGATAAACTATAGTTATACACTGGTAGCAGAATTAACCTCTAAAAAAACATACCCCAGGACACTTCAAAGGGTGTCTGTCTTTTGGGTTTTGAAGTCCCTCAGTTGAGCACCTGATTCCCTTTTTGTTCAAACTGGGCTGAAGCGCGTTCAGGTACAATTTCTTACCAGAATAATTAACCTTTTTAGTATAGAGTAGTATGTTTGGGTTTTATAAGCATACTTTGATCTCTTTCGTATGGCCATGTGTCTTTTTATTTTATAAACGTTTACATCTCATTGCATTTACTTATGTTGCGAACCAATAGTGAAGAATTTATGCTGCAGCTGATGCTCCCTACTGTGCCTATTCAGGCAGTGGCACTCAAGTGAGTCCAAGCCAAACAAACATTTCATGTTGATTCAATTCATTGGAATACTGTAGCACATTATCAACGCAGTTTACACAGTAATAAACTGGCTACATGCGCTACAATTTGCAATTCACAGAATACATTTTCTTACGCCAATTTCATGTTTATTATTCCGCAATGAAGAGCAACTATTTAATCATTCTCTGTTGAATAAACGAAGCGAAATCAAGAAGCCATTCATGCGATATTTAGGCTATAGCTATATACGCAAAAATTCTGTCATCATAATCATATTCGAAGACGTAACCGTAAGTAAAAACGGCGGTACCCATCATCACGCGGATGTATCCATACTCACACATGCAAGATACTGTCCCGCTGTAGGAAAAGAAAGGTTCGTGGTTGACAATCAGTTGAACGGCCATCCAGCTCAATCCATATCCCTTTTATTCTGAACACGATGTTCTAAAATGCACTTGATATACAACCTTGAGTGTCACCATCTCTGCGGATCCATGGTTGTTTATGATCTAATCCGGGCATTTTCTGCCTTCGTCTAAAACTCATTGCGAAATATATCATTTTATTGTATAGCAGAGGCAATGGGGCCATCTTCTGGCAGCTGGTTGATGTCTCAACTTACATACAGAGGTGGCCTGTAATTTACAGGGCTGGCACGTCAGTTTACATGTGGTGAAAATTGTTTTTCGATTTCATTTAATAGTATCCCACTGGGCACAGATGTCAGTTCAAAGTCTCGTTTTAATTTATAATTGGTATATTTGTCAACTAGCGTGAATTCAACGTGAAATCAACAAAAACATGTCACCATGTCATTGGATTTAGGTAAAAAATTGGGTGAAAAAAATACAAAATTCCCTTTGATTACTTTTTCAAATCCAATCAGTTTTCCACATTCAAAGTCATCACATTGACGATTGTTTTTTAAACCAGTTTTTGCCCAGTGAGATATGTCACTCTGGTTGTTGGAGCTCTTTGTTGTATGGGGAATATGGGCTGCATCAAGGTGTATTTGTTCCTGTCAATGAATGTTCCATTCTCACAGGCACCTGAGCCTGTTTGGGAATGTGATTTCAATCACAATCCACTTCCCGCAATGGAATATTTTTGTTTAAATACCCCATACAGTAGGTGGCAGCAATACACCAATAGTTGTAGTCTGCCATAAAACCATAAATAAGAAGAAGGAGGAGAAGGTGCATTTGTGAGTAGCCTAAATCTGTCTTTGATGATAGCCAGTGCCTACCCAACCACTGACTTGAGTGCCTACCCAACCTCTAACCGCACTTCACTGGCTGGTAAATATGGTTTATTGCCCATGCCCAGTAGTTACACAATGTGGAACAGTAGACTATTGGGTAAAAGGTATCTCCTTTGAAACAGATGTTTTCAAATATCTATTGGAGAGCTTTGGTATCATTCTCATGGATAGCTTATTCAATATCTGACACTTGATGTTGCACTAGTGTGTCAGTAAGGTACTGTATCTGAGTCAGTGTTCTTCTCAGTGGCATGTAGCATGTACATCTTGGTGGGGGCAAACTCACCCAATTATTTTTATGCATGCCAGCAAAGCCACTACACAACACAACACTAAACAATACATTCATTTCACTGTAACAGTGACAAACAGTACCCACATACTGTTAAGGCCTACATAAATCTGTCCCAACAGCAGAGCTTTCTTTTCAGCACCATGGGGTGAATCCTTACCACTGTTACACCTTGCTATCAGCAGACCCTTGTCTGGCAGCGAAATAGTTCATTCAACTTCATTTACTGCCTTTTTTTTTTTTTAAACATAGCTGATATGGCTGACTTGCTTAAACAAATGTGGTTTCTGCTGACAATTGAGACATACAAAATATGGTATAAGGGAACGATGAGCGGATAAGAGGCAATCCGTAAGTTTGATTAAGACATTAATGAGCGAGTTAAGACTGATGTAGTCAGTATAACTATTTGTGTAGCACTATTGAAACGTACAGCAACAGAATTCAAAACATTGGCCGTTCTTACAGTATTCTCCCTGCACACCAAGTCAGAACGTAGGATAAGTAAAGGGGGCATATAAGCAGACAATGAAAGCTACAATATTACAATATTTTATTATAACATTTCTCTAAAACAGGCTATAGGCTATATGTGCACAACCAAGTCAGAACAGTAGGCTAAGTTATGAGGGGGGAAAAGGGACCAAATTATTAGGGTGAGGCACATGGGCTACTAACAGTTTACATACATACACTTAGTATTACTTTCTTAGCTACAGTATACATATCTCTCTGGCATATTACATAATTTATGCAGCAGCATACAAGACATTTTTAGACTCACCTTGTTGTGCTGTGCTCACTTGAACAGGAAGGTGGTGCGGCGGTCCTTCTTGTGGGCATATTTTGTCATAAAACTTTGTCATCAAAGTCTGGCATTCTCTGGATTTATGGTTCTTTCAAGACACCTGAGAACTCTGAAAAAACAAGGTCGAATCATGACGTCAGTGATCTTCAGGTCGGAGCTCTAGAAAGAGGCCCGAGTTCCCGACTTGGAATTCCGAGTTGGATGACCGTTCAAAACGTATTTGACCAGTCGGAGCTCGTTCTTTTCCGAGTTCCCAATTGTCTTGAACTCACTGAAGTCTGAGATTTCTCAGTTCAGAGTTTCCAGTTGTTTTGAATGTGGCAGAAGTCATGCTAGATTGACAGCATGGCTAATGTATTCATCCTTTTCTGGCCCATGGTGTTGAATGTTTATCCTTTTAAGCTTGGGAAAGAGACCATTAAACCCAGACTTGGACCACACACCCTCTCCACTGAATAGCAGGCTAGTGATTTCTTTGCAACGCTTGCAGTTAGACACTGATTCCTTCTAAACCCCTCATGGTTGAATCTGCGATTTCTAACTTGTTGTGTAATGTTTATGTCCAATGGCCGATGAGTACCGATACAATTTATCTGTAATTTCTCTTCATATGAAAAGGATAGAAAAATATTTGCCAGTAGATTGTCGACGTGATTCATGACGATGACTGAGTGTCTAGCTTGCTAGCTAAGATTTTGAAAGTATGATGTTGACATGATCAGTCCAATCAAAGCTACGGAAGATATAATGTGATTTGACGTCATTTTATCTGTGGCCAATGACCTTGAGCCTTCTTGTAATGGGCACGTCTAATGTAACTCTATGGCAGCACCCAAGGGGCTTGAATTTTAGAGCTCTCCTCGTCGATTTTGTGGTGACGTATTGTCCCCACGAGTGAGAGAACACTGAGCCAATCAAGGCACAACTAGAGAACATTACCAACCCCTACATTCTGTATTTTCCGCTGGCTGCCCCACCACCATAGAAAGCAAGGAGCTAGGCTGAAACATCTGCATTTTGGAGCTGCCTTATTCGAGAAAGCAAAAAAGAGACCATGTTTGTATAGCCTTTGTGCATATGTAGACAATATTTCTATAACTGGTCATTTAAAGTCTGAAATCCAACAGGCACAGTGGGTTCATAGAAAGATACGTTGAGAATGCTTTGTGACAAAGTGGTGACACGTCAAACACGGGCAGACCCACAGCTTGGTAGTATTTACCCTTTGAATTCCCTCTTCCTGTCTGCCCTTTCTAAATATGAAAAAAGATTTGTCACATCTGCATTGTTATCTTTGGGATGATTTGTAATGAGTCCTAAATGGCTGTGAAGTAGAGCAGAATGAGGGAAATGCTGGGATGGGGAGCGATCCAGGGAGTGTGTGTGTGTAATGAGTTGGACTTTTCGAAGTGAACTCCGGCTGACTGCGCGTCCTCGTTAACTTCCCACTGGAAAACATTTGTAGCGACATCCACTAAGGGCTAAGCTGCTGCAACATATAACAATAATGTGGCTTAAGCTTAACATCTTGCAATTGACTCAAATAGACTGTTAAACCCTGTAGATATGAAAGGAACGTATACACTCAGTTTAACCAATGTGGTAATTGCATCGTCTTCTGATAGGCTAGGTGGAATTTTTTGCCATACTGATTGGACCTATTCAGTCTTTTCAGATCCACGGGACAGACAGAGTGCATGGGGGAGCCTGGTCCCAGATCTGGTTGTGTTGTCTTGCCAACTCCTTCCAGATCACAGGAGGTTGGAGGCACCTTCATTAGGGAGGACCGGCTTGTGGTAATGACTGGAGCGGAATTAGTGGAATGGTATCAAATACAGAAAACACATTGTTTCCAGGTGTTTGATGCCATTCCATTTGCTCCGTTCCGGCCATTATTATGAGACGTTCTCTCCTCAGCAGCCTCCACTGTTACAGTTAAACCGATGTTGGACTAAGCTAGCCTAGGGGGTAGGAGCTAGAGCTCCGTTTGGGATTCAGTGTTACTGTTGTTCTCTGTGGTAGTGTTTTGTCACCCTTCTTAAACTACTGTTTAAAACAGTGTACTCTGTGTTGGCATTAATAACAACACAAGCCAAGCCTCCAGCTCTCACACGAAGTCATTAGACTCGGATGAATGAACAAAACACAAGGGGTACACAACCACTTTAGGACAGTTTATCCTTTGTCATTGAAGTTAAAGGATACAGTAGGGGGCTACATAGCAATACCATAATAAGTACAGAGAAATATGAAGACGTAGCTTGTAAAGAGTTGGCATACAACATGCTGATACTGTAAATAGGATTCATAAAACAGGCATCATGGAGTGTGTGTGTGTGTGTGTGTGTGTGTGTGTGTGTGTGTGTGTGTGTGTGTGTGTGTGTGTGTGTGTGTGTGTGTGTGTGTGTGTGTGTGTGTGTGTGTGTGTGTGTGTGTGTGTGTGTGTGTGTTAAAAATGTAACACTCATATACGTTAGATAAGTATTCACCCCCTGACTAAATACATATTAGAAACAACTTCGGCAGTGATTACAAAGGTGAGTCAGCTTGGCTTAGTCTCTAAGAGCTTTACACACCTGAATTGTGCAATATTGTCCCATTATTCTTTTCAAAATTATTCAAGCTCTGTCGAGGTGTTGGGGTCATGGCTACACAGCAAAATGTTATCCTGAAAAACTCCCTAGTCTTTGCCCGATGTCAAGTATACCCGGGTGATACCATGATGAAGCCAACACTGTGCTTGAAAATAAGGAGGCAGTTACTCAGTGATGTGTTGTGTTGGATTTGCCCCAAACATAAGGCTTTGCATTTAGGCCAAAAAGTGTATTCCTTTAAAATCACCAATGGCCTCATGGTGACATCATTGAGCAGTTTCATTCCTGTCCTGCAGCTCAGTTCAGAAGGACGACTGTATCTTTGATGTGTCTGCGTGGTTTAATATATAATCCACAGCATAATTATTAACTTGACCATGCTTAAAGAGATACTCATTGTCTGATTTGTTATTGTTACCCATCTACCAATCACTACCCTTCTTTACGAGGCTTTTGAAAAGCTTGCTGGACTTTGTAGTTGAATCTGTGCTTGAAATTCAATACTTGACTGAGTGACCTTACAGATGAAATCAAATTTTATTTGTCACATACACATGGTTAGCAGATGTTAATGCGAGTGTAGCGAAATGCTTGTATGTATGGGGGACAGAGGAAGGGGTAGTAAGTAGCCTTACCTTGTGCGAGACGAAACAGCTCATAGGGCAGGACCCTATCTTCTGTTTCTATAGCGAGGCCACTGAGTTGGTGCAGAGGAAGGGGTAGTCATTAAAAACGTCAATGTCAATTCCTCTTTCGCACATAGTGTGTCCATGTATCTTATGTGATTTGCCGTGCCAAATTTGACTACTGAACTCATTTAGGCTTGCCTAAACAAAGGGGGTGAATACTTATGCAACTATATTCCAGTTATTTCATTTGTATTCATTTGTAAACATTTGCAGTATTTTCTTTTCACTTTAACATTATGGATTATTTTGTGAAAATCAATTCAATCCATTTCGATCCCACTTTGCAATGTAACAAAATGTGGAAAAAAATTTGAGGGGGTGAATACTTCTGATACCCACTGTAACGGTGAATATTGACCTGTATCGTGTGTCAGAAGAACATACACCATTTCGGAGTGAGAGTGCTCTGTGGTATTCAGAGATGTTGATTCCACTCCCTCTTATTCAGGAGAAGTCAACACTGAGTGATACTTCTCACTACTCTTAGGGAGTTGAAATACAAATACCTGTGTATGTTTTCCAAGTGGAATTCAGATAAGCATAAAAAAACGGTGGTATTCCATTAATGGCCTTCTCTCTCTCTCTCTACATCTCTTTTTCTCTTTCTTTGTAAATCTCTCTCTTTGTACATCTATTAACAACAATGGGAACAAAATGACACTAAATTCCCATGAATCCTTGCTGCTGTTCCGTCCGGCGGCGTCTCCGCGCTTGCCGGCGCTTGGTGGCGACGTCGAAGCACGTGACCATCATGACGTTGGCCTTGCAGAGGTTGACCTTGCTCTCCAGCCTTGCCGTGACCACCTCTAACGCTTCCAGGTGTTCCAGAGAGTCAACCTCAAACGTCTGCCACAGGTCAACTACACAAACACAACACAGTGATCAGTGATGACTGGCCACCAAATTAGCATTATTAAAAACTGGCTATTTTAGCTAGCCATCATCTTAATATAACATGAACTACAGAGGCCTCTCAGGATCAACATTAGCCACATAACACCCTTACAAATACACCAGACAAGGACATGATATAAGAAGAGAGACGATCTTATTATACCTGTTCTATGGCAATACCAAGACTCCATGCAATGGTTGCTATTGCATTGGTTAAGAATGAAAAGATGACTGTTCACACCTTGTAGTGTAAGTCCAGTTGCTTAGAGAAATAAACTGACTAGTTAATGAATTACTGATTACTCTATAGTAAAACACTCACACTCTTGGTTCCATTTCCCTGGCTCCAGCATGAGATTCTGTTTGGCCAGCACCAGCTCTCTCTTCAGGCTGTTGTACTTGGCTCTCACCTCTTCGATCCTCTGCTGACGGTGCTCCAGGAACTTGAGTTTGGCACTGAAGCAGACTATTCCCTGTTAACAACAACACAGCCAAGGACAAGGAGAGCTTCAGCTACACATTCGTTTACACAGAGAAGAGCCTCTTCAGAACACCCGAGCCTCATATTATGGATGCAAATACCAAATGGCACTCTATTCCCTAAATATCGTAATGCTTTTGACCAATGCCCTATGGGAATAGGGTGCCATTTGGGACGTATCCTCTGACTATACCTTAGAGATCGGAAAATAGTCAATTTTCAAAGGTTAGTGCATAGTGAATATGTATTGTATTCAAATACAAAAGTATATACAACTTTTTTTTTTAAATCGAGCACACAGCCATGCAATCTTCATAGACAAACATTGGCAGTAGAATGGCTCGTACTGAAGAGCTCAGTGACTTTCGAAGTGGCACCATCATAGGATGCCACCTTTCCAACAAGTCAATTTCTGCCCTGTTATTGTAAAGTAGAAACGTCTAGGAGCAACAACGGCTCAGACGTAAAGTGGTAGGCCACACAAGCTCACAAAACGGGACAGCCGAGTGCGTAGCGTGTGTAGCGTGTAAAAAATTGTCTGTCCTTGTTTGCAACACTACTCTCTGGAAGCAACATCATAACAATAACTGTTTGTTGGGAGCTTCATTAAATGGGTTTCCATGGCCAAGCAGCCACACACAGGCCTAGGATCACAATGCACAACGCCAAGCTTCGGCTGGAGTGGTGTAAAGCTCACCACCATTGGACTCTGGAGCAGTGGAAACAAGTTCTCTGGAGTGATGAATCACGCTCCACCATCTGCCAATCTGCATAGTGCCAACTGTAAAGTTTGGTGGAGGAATAATGGTCTGGGGCTGTTTTTCATGTTTCTGAATAGGCCCCTTAGTTCTAGTGAAGGGAAATCTTAACGCTTCAGCATACAATGACATTCTAGACAATACTGTGCTTCCAACTTTGTGGCAACTGTTTGGGGAAGGCCCTTTCCTGTTTCAGCATGACAATGCCCCCGTGCACAAAGCAAGATCCATACAGAAATGGTTTGTCAAGATCACTGTGCAAGAACTTGACTGCACTACAGAGCCATGACCTCAACTCCATTGAACACCTTTGGGATGAATTGGAACACAGACTGTGCCCGACCTCACTAATGCTCTTGTGGTTGAATGGAAGCAAGTACCCGCAGCAATGTTCCAACATCTAGTGGAAAGCCTTCCCAGAAGAGTAGAGGCTGTTATAGCAGCAATGGGGGGACCAACTCCATATTAATGCCCATGATTTTGGAATGAGATGTTCGACGAGCAGTTGTCCACATACTTTTGGTAATGTAGTGTATGTGTGTATGTAATGCACATGGACTTTATACATGCAATGCATTGTACGCTTGCATTGTAAGTTTGCCATAGTTCTTGAGTTGTGTTTGGCTATTTATGTGTTTGTACACAAACTCAAGAATAGCCCTGATTTCTCCTGATGAACTAAACTAAACATGTATCCAAGCCTATCCTAAAACACCCACTGACATCTTGTCCCCTCACCTGTTTGCCTGCTCCTCCTCTCCTCTGCAGCCTCTCCACGTCATCTATCTCATAGACCTTGATCTCGTAGGCCTCTGAGATGCCCCTGTCTACCCAGCGAGACCTGGGCCCACTGGCAGACCTCCTCAGAGATTGGCACGTGTCATTGGACAGATGCCGCGGGTGTGAACCTACAGGTCAGATGAAATGGAATAAGATAGAGCAGTGTAGTGTAGAGTAGTATAGAGTAGTGTAGAGTAGATTAGTGTAGAGTAGTGTAGTGTAGAGTAGAGTGGAGTAATTCAGAGCCAGGGAAGGCATGAGACTGTAATGTAATATTTTGTCTTGTGAAGAGACAGCCTTGAAAATGTTAATCTTGTTTTAGTCATCAATAATCCTTGGTTCCTGCCTGTGCTTGGTAAAGATATGATGGGGGGGCAACATGACCCCCTCCTTAGGATCATCTGGCAGAATGCCCAGAATATATTCTATAAGTTAAGATAGGAGACGGTGCCAGACACATGCCGGCACCAACCCTATGAGCTATGCCTATGTAACGTGTCTAACGGGACTGCCCCGGCAGAGCTCCAGAGAGACGTTCACTATGGTGCATCAAGTTTGTTGGAACCTCTCCAGTTAACTATTAATAAACAATGATTCATTTAAGATTGACTTTGAGTGTCGCTGTGTAGAATTTCCATGACAATTTGGCGTCAACGAACAGAATGATTGATTCCGCCTTTATGAAGCGCAAGGGAAATTCTCGTCTGACCAAAAGAGGATGAGACCCGCCCAGACCCTTACTGTGAGCTGCCCAGGAGGAGACACATCATCTGCAAACAATTAAGGGACTCAGCACCTGATTTAAGTAAGTCAATTTAAATGAATTTGTATAAATTAGGAAAGAATTATAATAAAACCAATTAAACTAAACATCAAAATGGAGGAAGGTACCCCCAGTCCTAAGTCAAGTAATAGCACGAAGTGAATGTGGATGTGAGTTGTGTGAATGTAGATGTGAAAGTTTTGTGAGTGTGGAAAGTATTAAGCTGATTGAAACTGGGATAATAACAAGATTGAAATTTGGATATTAAGAAATATTATTGGATTTGTAGCCTTAAGTTTAGTTAACAGAAAATCATGTTCAACATTCATTGGTTCTATTTATAGTTTTATTGTTTAGGGATAAGTCAAGTCTCGTACCTTTACCAAAAGTGGATATACGGCAATCTTTGTCTGAGACTTTATTTCTCAGACCCTTTAGACAGTCATACAGTGCTTTAACCTTATCTTAATCAAATGATCCATAAAGGGACCACTCTGAATATTTCTCTGAATAGTTTTTACACCACTTACGTACGTCTACGTGTGGGTGTGCAAGTCGTATATTATTATTATTTTTCTCCATTGTTACTTTATCAAATATCTAGTAACCCGTTAAATTCTTCATATGTTACTTTATCTCTAGTAATCCATTATACTTTTCTTCACCAATTCCTCCTTTAGACTAGTCTTCTAATCATACAGATGTTTAGATATTTACACCAGTTGTTCTATTTAACAGGATGTTCATGAATAGTACTTTCTCCTTTCATATCTCTAACATGCACAGATTCCCTATTCAATACAGATCAACATAAATGCCTACAGACATCCACACCACTCATATGCATGTTCAACGACTCTAAATAACACATTGTGCTATTATCAGTGGTTCTCAGACCACGAAGACTATCGTTACACACGTGTTATTCTAAAGGACAGTGGCGGCTCAGGTGAGAGAAATCGAGACATTATCAAGGGCCAGCCAAATGCTAGACCGAGAGTGCCGGGAGGGAGGGGGGTGGTCAACCATGCCAGTAATTGATTTAGGCTTACCCAAAAGGGTTTATTTGGGGTATCAGGTTGATTGTGGAGGTCTGCACACTGTGAAATGTATATCACTTTAGACTAGAAATGCATTGAAATACCGATCTGTCATTAACATGCCACTCGCGACAAAAGCTCCAGCTGAAATGTTATTGCCAGAATCCATAAATGAAATTGTGTAATGAAGCATGTGGAACTGTATGAAGCGAAGGTCTTAAGCCATGGTTTTGCAAGTTGGATTGTACAACCCAGAATGGAGGGTTTGAAAGTGTCTTTGGATTTATGCGTTGATTTTGTTTACTTACTACTTTGATTGTAGATTTTAGCTTTAGTATGATGATTATGAATGAAATTAGATTCACTCCCGTTAATTTAAGTATAACCTTTATTTTGATTTATTATAATGATGCATTTTGATATAGAAGATCAAATCTAATGCTTACCTTAAAATGTAATGATTATTAAGAGGATGGAATGTGATGGAACATTTTATCTTGTGAAGAGACAGCCTTGAAAATGTTCATCTTGTCTTAGTGTCATAAATAATCCTCAATTCCTGCCTGTGCTTGGTAAAGATATGAAGGGTGGGCGACATGATCCCCTCCTTAGGACCATCTGGCAGAACACCCAGAGTATGTTCTATAAGTTAAGATAGGAGACGGTGCCAGACACATGCCAGAACCAACCCTATGAACTATACCTATGTAACTTGTCTGTAACCAGTACATAAGAGATCTAACGGGACTGCCCTGGCAGAGCTCCTGACAGAAGTGTCTGTGGTTTTATGCGTTGATTTTGTTTACTTACTACTTTGATTGTAGATTTTAGCTTTAGTATGATTATTATGAATCCCGCAAAGGCGGAGGTGTTGCTAACATTTACTATAGCAAATTTCAAATGACAAAAAAAAAACTATGTTTTCGTCTTTTGAGCTTCTAGTCATGAAATCTATGCAGCTTACTCAATCACTTTTTATAGCTACTGTTTACAGGCCTCCTGGGCCGTATACAGCATTCCTCACTGAGTTCCCTGAATTCCTATGAGACCTTGTCGTCATAGCAGATAATATTCAAATTTTTGGTGATTTTAATATTCACATGGAAAAGTCCACAGACCCACTCCAAAAGGCTTTCGGAGCCATCATCGACTCAGTGGGTTTTGTCCAACATGTCTCTGGACCTACTCACTGTCACAGTCATACTCTGGACCTAGTTTTGTCCCATGGAATAAATGTTGTGGATCTTAATGTTTTTCCTCATAATCCTGGACTATCGGACCACCATTTTATTACGTTTGTAATCGCAACAAATAATCTGCTCAGACCCCAACCAAGGAGCATCAAAAGTCGTGCTATAAATTCTCAGACAACCCAGAGATTCCTTGATGCCCATCCAGACTCCCTCTGCCTACCCAAGGATGTCAGAGGACAAAAAATCAGTTAACCACCTAACTGAGGAACTCAATTTAACCTTGCGCAATACCCTAGATGCAGTTGCACCCCTAAAAACTAAAAACATTTGTCATAAGAAACTAGCTCCCTGGTATACAGAAAATACCCGAGCTCTGAAGCAAGCTTCCAGAAGATTAGAACGGAAATGGCGCCACACCAAACTGGAAGTCTTCCGACTAGCTTGGAAATACAGTACCGTGCAGTATCGAAGACTGCTGCTCGATCATCCTATTTTTCCAACTTAATTGAGGAAAATAAGAACAATCCGAAATGTCTTTTTGATACTGTCGCAAAGCTAACTAAAAAGCAGCATTCCCCAAGAGAGGATGGCTTTCACTTCAGCAGTAATAAATTCATGAACTTCTTTGAGGAAAAGATCATGATCATTAGAAAGCAAATTACGGACTCCTCTTTAAATCTGCGTATTCTTCCAAAGCTCAGTTGTCCTGAGTCTGCACAACTCTGCCAGGACCTAGGATCAAGAGAGACACTCAATGTTTTAGTACTAAGTCTCTTGACACAATGATGAAAATAATCATGGCCTCTAAACCTTCAAGCTGCATACTGGACCCTATTCCAACTAAATTACTGAAAGAGCTACTTCTTGTGCTTGGCCCTCCTATGTTGAACATAATAAACGGCTCTCTATCCACCGGATGTGTACCAAACTCACTAAAAGTAGCAGTAATAAAGCCTCTCTTGAAAAAGCCAAACCATGACCCAGAAAATATGAAAAACTATCGGCCTAAATCGAATCTTCCATTCCTCTCAAAAAGTTGTTTTAGAAAAAACTGTTGCGCAGCAACTGACTGCCTTCCTGAAGACAAACAATGTATACGAAATGCTTCAGTCTGGTTTTAGACCCCATCATAGCACTGAGACTGCACTTGTGAAGGTGGTAAATGACCTTTTAATGGCGTCAGACCGAGGCTCTGCATCTGTCCTCGTGCTCCTAGACCTTAGTGCTGCTTTTGATACCATCGATTACCACATTCTTTTGGAGAGATTGGAAACCCAAATTGGTCTACACGGACAAGTTCTGGCCTGGTTTAGATCTGATCTGTCGGAAAGATATCAGTTTGTCTCTGTGAATGGTTTGTCCTCTGACAAATCAGCTGTACATTTCGGTGTTCCTCAAGGTTCCATTTTAGGACCACTATTGTTTTCACTATATATTTGACCTCTTGGGGATGTCATTCGAAAACATAATGTTAACTTTCACTGCTATGCGGATGACACACAGCTGTACATTTCAATGAAACATGGTGAAGCCCCAAAATTGCCCTCGCTAGAAGCCTGTGTTTCAGACATAAGGAAGTGGATGGCTGCAAACGTTCTACTTTTAAAATCGGACAAAACAGAGATGCTTGTTCTAGGTCCCAAGAAACAAAGAGATCTTCTGTTGAATCTGACAATTAATCTTGATGGTTGTACAGTCGTCTCAAATAAAACTGTGAAGGACCTCGGCGTTACTCTGGACCCTGATCTCTCTTTTGACGAACATATCAAGACTGTTTCAAGGACAGCTTTTTTTCCATCTACGTAACATTGCAAAAATCAGAAACTTTCTGTCCAAAAATGATGCAGAAAAAATTATCCATGTTTTTGTTACTTCTAGGTTAGACTACTGCAATGCTCTACTTTCCGGCTACCCGGATAAAGCACTAAATGAACTTTAGTTAGTGCTAAATACGGCTGCTAGAATCCTGACTAGAACCCCAAAAAATTGATCATATTACTCCAGTGCTAGCCTCCCTACACTGGCTTCCTGTTAAGGCAAGGGTTGATTTCAAGGTTTTACTGCTAACCCACAAAGCATTACATGGGCTTGCTCCTACCTATCTTTCCGATTTGGTCCTGCCGTACATACCTACACGCACGCTCTGGTCACAAGACGCAGGCCTCCTAATTGTCCCTAGAATTACTAAGCAAACAGCTGGAGGCAGGGCTTTCTCCTATAGAGCTCCATTTTTATGGAATGGTCTGCCTACCCATGTGAGAGACTCGGTCTCAACCTTTAAGTCTTTACTGAAGACTCATCTCCTTCAGTAGGTCATATGATTGAGTGTAGTCTGGCCCAGTAGTGTGAAGGTGAACAGAAAGGCTCTGGAGCAACGAACCGCCCTTGCTGTCTCTGCCTGGCCAGTTCCCCTCTCTCCACTGGGATTCTCTGCCTCTAACCCTATTACAGGGCTGAGTCACTGGCTTACTGGTGCTCTTCCATGCCATCCCTAGGAGGGGTGCGTCACTTGATTGGGTTGAGTCACTGACTGTATCTTCCTGTCTTGGTGGGCGCCCCCCCTTGGGTTTGTCCGTGGCGGAGATCTTTTGTGGGCTATACTCAGCCTTGTCTCAGGATGGTAAGGTGGTGGTTGAAGATATCCCTCTAATGGTGTGGGGCTGTGCTTGGCAAAGTGGGTTATTATCTGCCTGTTTGGCCCTGTCCGGGGGTATCATCGGATGGGGCCACAGTGCTCTCTGACCCCTCCTGTCTCAGCCTCCATATTTATGCTGCAGTAGTTTATGTGTCGGGGGGCTGGAGTCATGTTATATTCTGAGTACTTCTCCTGTCTTATCCAGTGTCCTGTGTGAATTTAAGTATGTTCTCTCTAATTCTCTCTTTCTCTCTTTCTTTCTTTCTTTCTCTCTCTCGGAGGACCTGAGCTCTAGGACCATGCCTCAGGACTACCTGGCATGATGACTCCTTGCTATCCCTAGTCCACCTGGCCGTGCTGCTGCTCCAGTTTCAACTGTTCTGACCTGTTCACCGGACGTGCTACCTGTCCCAGACCTGCTGTTTTCAACTCTCTAGAGACAGCAGGAGCGGTAGAGATACTCTTAATGATCGGCTATGAAAAGCCAACTGACATTTACTCTTGAGGTGCTGACTTGTTGCACACTCGACAACCACTGTGATTATTATTATCTGACCCTGCTGGTCATTTATGAACATTTGAACATCTTGGCCATGTTCTGTTATAATCTCCACCCGGCACAGCCAGAAGAGGACTGGCCACCCCTCATAGCCTGGTTCCTCTCTAGATTTCTTTCTAGGTTCGGGCCTTTCTAGGGACTTTTTCCTAGCCACCGTGCTTCTACACCTGCATTGCTTGCTGTTTGGGGTTTTAGGCTGGGTTTCTGTACAGCACTTTGTGACATCAGCTGATGTAAGAAGGGCTATATAAATACATTTGATTTGATTTGATGGTGCATCAAGTTTGTTGGAAATTCTCCAGTTAACTCTTCTCCAGACCTCCCTGTTAATAAACAATTATTCATTTCAGATTGACTTTGAGTGTCCCTGTGTAGAATTTCCACGACAAGACAAATACAAGCCCCACTAATATCTAGACTATTTTTACTTGACAATTCAAGCACTTTTCTCCTTGGGCTCATTTATTAAAGATGTGACCTAGATAAAGTCTTTGGAGGCAAATAAGAGGACAGGAAATGCAATGAATAGTAATCTGTGCAATACCAATGAATTACATAAAAAAGCCAATATTACTGTACAACGCATTACAATTTGTGAAAATGCACGTCGCACAAATAGCTGTTCCTCACTTCATTGCACATCAGTGTTTTTATTGTTGTTAACACAGAAGACCTTGTTCACCAAATCCGCAGAGCTCATTCCTGCTATTTTAACACAACACAAAATGCAAAGCAGGAAACATGAATCACACACTTGTAACTACAGCGACTTACAATATGACCAGCGGGTAAAACTGGTTCAAATGCAGTCATTACCAGGTAATTTCAACCAGTTTTGTCCAGTTTTGCTCGCTGGCTGTGCATTCAATTAAGGAATTACCCAGATCAGATCTTACCGTTGCTGCTCCTCCTTTTGGGGTTCCTCTCACTTCGGGCCACACTGATCATAGAACAGCTCTTATCGCTGATAGAGTCTCTGTTGGAGGTAATGCTCCCTGTGGCTTCGCTGTCCCTAACCATGCTCTCATAGCCACTGCTCACCACGCTGTTCCTATTGGTCAATAATGCTGTCTTACCCATGGCCGGGGGCAGCTCCCCGCTCAACACACTAGTGACATCACTGGCGTGCCCGCTGAGGTGGTTGGGCCTGCGAGGCGCTGTCACCCTGGCATAGGGTGAGGGTACAGCGTGAACAGGATGAACCTCTCCCATGGATCTACAGGCAGCTCCAGCCGCTGCTGCCATCTTGTCTAGAACTAGTCCTCCGGAGGCCCCGCCAGAGGGGTAGGGCTCTCTGCCGATCTGGAGGAGCTCTGAGATGCGCCCGTTGATTACCCGGACGGGGGACTTTGCTATGAGGCGTGGTGGTAGGGTCTGGGGCGAGGGGGTCTGGTTTCGGCTTAGAGACTGGGTGGACCAGGGTGGACCATGCTCAGGGCTCTTCCCATCAGGGGACAGACTGGCGCTCCTGTTGATGGACTGACGGAACGCCTTGGGAGAGAAGCTAAGGTTCTTGGTACTGGGGATGGATATCCGGCGGACCTTAGGGCTGGTCATCATCAGTTTCCCCACCGCGGAGAGCTTAGATCGGCTGGTTCTAGGAGACTGGAGGGCTGTGGAGGTGGTGGTGTTGGGCTCAGTTATAAAGGTTGACCTGTTGGTTTTGGGAGAATGGGCTGTGTAGGGGGTGTTTTTGTCAGTCAAGGGAATGTACCTAGTGGCCCTCCTGGGGCTCCTGCTGGCCCGGGGTAGGGTGGGTTGGCTGGACTCCCCTTCCCAACTCCCTTTGGAGCCCTTGGAGCTCCCCATGGAGCTCACAGAGGATTGGCTACTGCCTCGGTCCAGAGTGTGGAAATCCAGTGGTATTCTACCTAAAGAGTTGGTCCTGCTAGCCAACTGCTCTAGTTTAGCACTGAAGAGCCTACTGCTTTCCTCTATGGGAGATTCCAGCTTACCGCTATCATGTCTAACACTCCAAGCGGATGGCATGGGCTCCAACGGTGAACTACTGGCTGTGCTGAGAGGACTGTTACTAGTTCTCTGCCTCTGCTGCTGCTCCAGGCTGTACTTCCGAGCTGGTGAGAAGGGGAGAGGGAGGCTCTCCCTGGCACAGGAGAAGATCCCCTGCCTGGCTGAGGATGGCCTCTTCTCCAGGGTCACCCAGGGACTACCAGGGGTGGATGATGTAAAGTCTGGGGCTTTATCTTTATACTCCTCGCTCATTACATAGCTCTCCTGCTTGTTAATATTATGCCAGCCTCTTGGTAGACTGGCTGTTCTGTGGTGGGTAGCTGCAAGGTAACCAGGGATACAGTTCTCTGGTGTATTCCTGCTCCTTTCACTACTGTCCCCTGGTGTCTTTGGAGTAATTAGGGAAGATGGAACAGGTAAGACCCGGTCATAACAGGTTAGGGAACAGGTGGTGAACTCCCCTCCTCTGGGATAGCTCCTTTCTGCTTGGTTACCACTCTTCCCTCTGGCCCTATTCTCTAATGACATCATCTCATAGCAACCGGTCTCCTCCCAGGCATGTGTGTCACATGATGCAATACTATTAGTTTGACCTGGGAAAGGCATCAAAACGCTCTCGTTGGTATTCTTCTCGTGATTCCTCTCAGTAATATAGAACGCACCTTCTGTCTCCATCGCCGTTTTACTTCCTGAACCTTTCAGATGATCTTTCTTCTCGGGTTCAGCATAAGCATCCGCTCGCGTGAAACGGGTGTTAGAAACCCCTCGGCGATGACGAGACCCCTCCGCATCACTACTCCTACTGAGGTCAGCGAGCGAGGGGTTTATAAAGGAGGGCAAGACCCGGTTCTCCATCCTGGAGAGAGAAGACATGGCTTTGGGTTTGGTGTTGACTTCCACAGCCATGGTCTTAGTGGTAGTAGCAGGGTCCATGGCCTTGATAGTGGAACCTGTAGAATCTTCACTAATGTTACTGATAATCCTGATGGGAAGGGAACCCAGTACAGACCCTGAAGAAGCCTGGCCAGAGGAGGAGTGGGCATCCCTGATCCTGATGATGTTCCCTGCCCGGCCTCCTCTCTCCAGCGCCCTGCTGATGGTCACCTCCTCCACCATGGTGAACACCAGCTCATCCTGACCCGTCTGGTCCAACGGCTGCTGGACCATCACCGTGATGGTGGCCTTCATCTCCTTCAGGTCCGACTCTATAGTAGGCAGCTTGGAAAGCTGGGGAAGGATTATCTCTCCTAGGAGAACACTGGTAGCCAAGGAGGAGGTGGTGGAGGACGAGGGGGAGAGGAGGGATGGAGAGAGAGAGGGGGATATCGGAGTGCTCTTGCCCGCCGGAGAGGTCCTGGTCTGGTGTTGCAGCAAGCCAGACATCCCTGGGTATCCAGCTGGCTCCAGAGACAGGGGAAGAAGAGACAGAGGAGGATGAGAGCTTGGCACAGGGCTGATCTGAGTGTAGATGTCACTGTGCTGCGGCAGAAAGCTGTACTCAGGGGGGTTGCCTTGGTTCTGGCAGGCTGGATGTATACTGATAGAGCCACAGGGGTTTGGTTGGTCCTCTTTGGAGCTGGCTGCACTTCCCTCCTCACAGTCATACAGACCAGAGTCCTCTCTCTGAAAACTGTCGACCGGAAGACTGCCATCTGTCACCAGGCTCTCTTTCTCACCCACAATGGAAAGCTCACAACACTTCACCTTCATATTCAGTAGTTTCAAGAAGGAGGTATTTTCCTCAGCCTCAGTTCTGCCTGAGCCATCTTGGGGGACTGGAGGGGACTCAGTCATGGCAGAAGGTTCTTTTAACGATGACTTGGTAACTGTTTCGCTGCCGTCGATGCACCCGAGTCGCTCCTGCAGCTCTGCGAACGTGTCACACTTAAGACTTAAGTTCCTCTCACATTGGCCCACTTCTGCTGTATTCTGAGAAAGTTGTTCTTGGATGATGCTCTCATTCTTCTTCTTCTCTCCCTGCAGTCTGGGCATGATGTTTAGAAGGTGCTGCAGTAGCTCTTTCTTTAGAGCAGAAAGCTCAGCGTCCTCCGATTCCGCTGCAGCCTTATTCTGGTGTAGAGAGTGGATAATAGGGGTAAACTCCGGCTGGTCCTGGCCCTGCTGAGTCAGCTCCGCACTGGGCTGCTGGACCGAGCCATCGGGGTTGATGTGGATGACCGTGTCACAGGACTGGTCGCTGCTGGAGTGGTCATCCAGCAGGTCACCACCGAGCCTGAGCTGGGGCAGGTCACTGAGGTCATAGTCCACAGCATTGGTAGAGTGAAATGCTCTGAGAGAGAAGGGACTACTCCCTCCACTCCTCTCTCTACTCAGGCTTCTACCACTGGGAGAGCAGGATGTTGAATGCTGAGAGAGAGAGCGACAGAGAGAGAGAGCGAGAGAGAGAGAGAGAGAGAGAGAGGTCAAAGTTAGTGATAAAAAAAATGCTACTAAACTGCTTAAATTGTTTACTAATAGTTAGGCCACCCAAGGTTCATTTAATAACACTTTTAACAACATTCTTGGCACATTCTCAGCACTTTTGCCACATTTTGTTGTGTTACAGTCTGAATTTAAAATGGATTACATTGCTATTTTGTGTCACTGCCTACACACAATACCCCTTAATGTCAAAGTGGGAAAAAAAGAAATAGTTTTTTGACATTTTTACAAATGTATTAAAAATTAAAGGCTGAAATGTCTTGAGTCAATAAGTATTCAACCCCTTTGTTATGGCAAGCCTAAATAAGTTCCAGAGTAAACATTTGCTTAACAAGTCACATAATACGTTGCATGGACTCACTCTGTGTGCAATAATAGTGTTTCACAAGGTTTTTGAATGACTACCTCATCTCTGTACCCCACAAATACAATTATCTGTAAGGTCCCTCAGTCGAGCAGTGAATTTCAAACACAGATTCAACCACAAAGACCAGGGAGGTTTTCCAATGCCTCATGGAGAGCCAGCAGCACACCACCCTCCTTCCTCCTGCTGGCTTACCTCTGAAGCTAAGCAGCGTTGGTCCTGGTCAGTCCCTGGATGGGAGACCAGATGCTGCTGGAAGTGGTGTTAGAGGAATGTAATGGTAAGTAATCTATAATTCAGTAGACATACGTTTGCCTTCTCCTGTGTCCTGCGAATGCGCGAGGCAATTTGGACAGTGGAGAGTGTCTCTGGGTAGTGTTCTGGTGAGTCAGTCACATGGGCCAGCACGGTCGTATGACAGTTAATATTACCCAGAGACTCCTGTAGCAGCATGGTCACTTTACTATCTCTGTGGTGAGCACAAAATACAACCATCCTCATCATCACCGTCATGCATTATACATAACACTTCAATACAATTATATTACATACCAGTATTAAAGACTCAATTTCATGATCTACTGCTTGAATCAATTGTTTCCTTCTGTTCCATTGCAATGCAATCAAATTAAATTGAAAGTCTCCAGTATCTAACCTGTTGGGGATGTTTTTGTTTCCATTGTTGAGTAGGGCCAGTATAACACTGCCCAGTTCAGACTCAGGACGTCCAGTTCTGCTGTCACTGGTCCCCTTTATACTGTTAGCCAGGTCTATCATGATCAACCTGCTATGACCCCCTGGTACTGGGAGAGGGAGAGGGAGAGGGAGAGGAGAAGGGAAGAGAAGAGGAGGGGAGGAGAGAATTCACTAGAGGAAATGAAGGGGGGGAAACTGAGATCACCAGAGAGAATAGTTGAGAATAGAGCAAAGAAAATAATAAAAAATAAATCCAAGGTATTCCAAGTATTCTTAGAAAACAAATTAGGTACAGTTTATTCAGTCAGCCGTATGCAAATGAAGTCTCCATATATTAGCTTGATAGCTTACTCACGAGTCCGTACGGTGACACATACAGTGCAAGCTACGTACAGGTCACTGACCAATAAGAAGAAGGAAAAAATACGAACAAAAATAAAGAGCGTGGGCCTCCCGGGTGGCGCAGTGGTCTAGGGCACTGCATCGCAGCGCTAGCTGCGCCACCAGAGTCTCTGGGTTCGCGCCCAGGTTCTGTTGCAGCCGGCCGCGACCGGGAGGTCCGTGGGGCGACGCACAATTGGCCCAGCGTCGTCCGGGTTTGGCCGGTAGGGATATCCTTGTCTCATCGCGCTCCAGCGACTCTTGTGGCGGGCCGGGCGCAGTGTGCGCTAGCCAAGGGGCCCAGGTGCACGGTGTTTCCTCCGACACATTGGTGCGGCTGGCTTCCGGGTTGGAGGCGCGCTGTGTTAAGAAGCAGTGCGGCTTGGTTGGGTTGTGCTTCGGAGGACGCATGGCTTTCGACCTTCGTCTCTCCCGAGCCCGTACGGGAGTTGTAGCGATGAGACAAGATAGTAATTACTAACAATTGGATACCACGAAATTGGGGAGAAAAGGGGGTAAAAAGTTTTTTTTAAATAAAATAAATAAAGAGCGTACAGACATTTTTACTGTCAGTGTCTTGACAAAGTACTCTGACTGAAATGTGGACACAAGAAGCAATGTGCATAGGTAATAACCTTATTTCCTACATACCGTAGATATAGGGCCCATAGACATGTCTATCTGATCTATATACGGAATAGCATGCCAGAGTTATCTTTTCTACAATGTACAGAAATAGCAACCTTTGCCGCTGCCCTCTGTGAGCTGCTGTTGGACGTGCAGAGTAAAAAACATATGGGAGCTGGAGGAGGACGGTGGTGTGATGTCACTGCGAGCTCCACTCATCGGGCGGCCGGCACGGTGGCGCGATGCGATGGCTGCATCCAGCAGGAAGGCAGCTCTCTCGGCGTTGGGGGCAGATACCACACTGTGGTGCCGAAGCTGCATTAGAGGAAGAGAGCATGTTTTACTTTATATTATATTTTCATGACAGAACATAGATAATGTATGTAAAGAGGGAGAAAGGGGGGGTAGAGGTACAATGGCACAGAGGGGGAAAGGGGGACTCCGGGACAGACACCGGCACAGCAAGGCATTAATATAATATGACTGTGTGACAATGCCAATGTAATTTTGTAACTGGGATTATGTACTGTAATTAAGTTAAGTCCCACTCCCTGGCTCTTCTGACAATGCATCTGAATAAGGAATTAACTCGTGTTTTCTGACTGTGGTAATACCAAACAAAACAAAGTAATTATATACAGTGCCTTCAGAAAGTATTAACACCCCCTGACTTTTGCCACATTTTGTTGTGTTACAGTCTGAATTTAAAATGGATTAAATTGCTATTCTATGTCACTGCCTACACACAATACCCCTTAATGTCAAAGTGGAATTGGGGAAAAAAATTAATCTTTTTTTGAAATTTTTACAAATGTATTAAAAATTAAAGGCTGAAATGTCTTGAGTCAATAAGTATTCAACCCCTTTGTTATGGCAAGCCTAAATAAGTTCAGGAGTAAAAATTTGCTTAACAAGTCACATAATAMGTTGCATGGACTCACTCTGTGTGCAATAATAGTGTTTCACAAGGTTTTTGAATGACTACCTCATCTCTGTACCCCACAAATACAATTATCTGTAAGGTCCCTCAGTCGAGCAGTGAATTTCAAACACAGATTCAACCACAAAGACCAGGGAGGTTTTCCAGTGCCTCATGGAGAGCCAGCAGCACACCACCCTCCTTCCTCCTGCTGGCTTACCTCTGAAGCTAAGCAGCGTTGGTCCTGGTCAGTCCCTGGATGGGAGACCAGATGCTGCTGGAAGTGGTGTTAGAGGGCCAGTAGAAGCCACTCTTTCCTCTGGTCTAATAAATAAATATCCCAGGGCAGTGATTGGGGACATTACCTTGTGTAGGATTCTGTCTTTTGGATGGGATGTTAAATAGGTGTCCTGACTCTCTGTGGTCACTAACAATCCCACGAGACTTATCGTAAGAGTCGGGGTGTTAACCCTGATGTCCTACCTAAATTCCTAATCTGGCCCTCATACTGTCACCTAATCATTCCCAGTTTACAATTGGCTCATTCCTCTCCCCTGTAACTACTCCCCAGGCTGTGAATGAGTTTTCAGTCAACTTACCTGGTAAAAAAAGAAGGGCACCTATTGGTAGATGGGTAAACGTTTAAAAAGCAGATGTTGAATATCCCCTTGAGCATGGTCAAGTTATTAATTATACTTTGGATGGTGTATCAATACACCCAGTCACTACAACGATACAGGCATCCTTCATAACTAAGTTGATGGAGAAGAAGGATACCGCTCAGGGATATCACCATGAGGCCAGTGGCGACCTGTCATTCAGAGCAGAACTCCCAATTTTTAGCTAAAACAAATAAATAATTAATTTATACATTGGCTCAGTGTTCTGTCACTCATAAGGGCGCTACGTCACCGCCAAATCTAAGGGTAAAGCTTGAAAATTCAAGTCCCTTGGGTGCTGCCATAGAGTTACATTAGAAGTGTCCATCCAAGAAGGCTCAAGGTCATTGGCCACAGATAAAATTACTTAAAATCCCATTATATCTACAGTAGCTTTGATTGGACTGATGTCAACATCTTACTTTCAAAGTCTTAGCTAGCGGTCATCATCATGAATCAAGTCAACAATCTACTGGCAAATCCTTTTTAATCCTTGTCATATGAAGAGAAATAGTGAAGAGAAATTATAGATAAAATGTATCGGTGCTCATTGGACAACAACAAGTTGGAAATCTCAAATTCAACAATGAGTGGTTTGGAAAGAATTAGTGGCTAACTGCAAGTATTGCAAAGCAATCACTAGCCTGCTATTCAGTGGAGTGGCTGTGTGGTCCAAGTCTGTGTTTAAGGGTCTCTTTGCCAAGCTTTAATGATAAACATTTAACAATGGCCATGCTGTCAATGCAGAAAGATTGTTGCCGTGCTCAAAACAACTGTTAACTCAGACCTGTGAAATCTGACTTCAGTGAGTTCAAGACAACTGGGAACTTGGGAAAAAACGAGCTGAGACTGGGAAAATACGTTTTAAACGGTCATCCAACTCGGAATTGTAAATCAGGAACTCTAGCCTCTTTCTAGAGCTCCGACCTGAAGATCACTGATGTCATCATATTTCAACCTTGTTTTTTTCAGAGTTCCCAGTTGTCTTTAAAGCACCATAAATCCAGAAAATACCAGACTTTGATGACAAAGTTTTATCACGAAGGACCGCCGAGCCACCTTCCTGTTCAAGTCAGCACAGCACAACAAGGTGTCCAAAAATGTATTGTATGCTGCTGCATAAATTATGTAATATGCCAGAGAGATATGTATACTGTAGCTAAGTGTATGTTGTGTAGTAAACTGTTAGTAGCCCATGTGTCTCACCCTGATCATTTGGTTTATTTTCCCCTCTTAATTTTGCCTACTATTCTGACTTGGTGGTGCACATGTAGCCTATAACCTGTTTTAGAGAAATGTAATCAATGACTATTGTAAGAGCTTTCATTGTCTGCTTATATGCCCCCTTCATTTATCCTATGGTTCTGACTTGGTGTACAGGGAAAACACTGTAAGAACGGCCCATGTTCTGAATTCTGAATTTTTAAAGGGCTGCTTCGCTGCCAGACAAGGCTCCGCTGATAACCAGGTGTAGCAGTGGAAAGGTTTTGGGACTGCTGTTGGGACTCTGCTGTTGGGACAGCTTTATGTAGTTCCTAACAGTTTGTGGGCACCGGTTGTTACTGTTATAGTGCAATTAAAGTATTGTTTAGCGTTGTGTTGTGGCTTTGCTGGCACGCATTCCATTAGTTTGCCCCACCAAGATTTGCATGCTAAAATAGCCACCATTCGTATGAGGCGAATGGTGACTTTAAAACAGTTACAGAGTTTAATGGCTGTGATAGGAGAAAACTAAGTATGGATCAACAACATTGTAGTTACTCCACAATACTAACCTAAATGACAGTGTGAAAAGAAGGAAGCCTGTACAGAATAAAACTATTCCAAAACATGCATCCTGTTTGCAATAAGGCACTAAAGTAGAACTGCAACAAAAAAATCTTTTTTTTTAAACTTAATTTCCTGAATATAAAGCATTATATTTGGGGCAAATCCAACACTCTTCATAATTTCAAGCATGGTGGTGGCTGCATCATGTTATGGGTATGCTTGTCATCGGCAATTTTTGGGGATAAAAATAAACGGAATAGAGCTAAGCACAGAAAAACCTGGTTCAGTCTGCTTTCCAACAGACACTGGGAAACATTCACCTTTTAGCAGGAAAATAACCTAAAACACAAGGCCAAATATACACTGGAGTTGCTTACCAAGACGACATTGAATGTTCCTGAGTGGCCTAGTTATAGGTTTGACTTTAATTGGCTTGAAAATCTATGGCAAGACAATGAAAATGGCTGTTGAGAAATGATCAACAACTTACTTGTCAAAGCTTTGAGACATTTTAAAAGAACAATGTGCAAATATTGTACAATCCAGATGTACAAAGCTCTTAAAGACTTACCCAGAAAGACTCACATCTGTAATCGCTGCCAAAAGTTATTCTGACATGTATTGACACAGGGGTGTGAATACTTATATAAATTTGATATTTCCGTGGGGTATGTCAAGGGGTATGAATACTTTCTGAAGGCACTGTAAGATACCCTTAGAGTGGCATGACACCTTAGTGACATATGTAGTAGTAACAATGTAGCTACAGTAGCATGTGTTTTTCTGTGTTCTTAAGACTTGGGACTTCATTAAGAAACTGTTCTCATGCAGAGATTTCACACCAATGCTGCACATAGAGAAATTCAATAGAGAGGTGACTCTTCCATATTCTGCATAACAAAGAATCAAGTCAGTTCTATAAACGTTACACATTTCTATGTGATCTGAACCGTCCACAACAATAAGCCCCTGTATCATCATTTACCTGCATTCCATAGATGGGGTCCTCAAAGAGATAAAGGTCTGCTGATGGGCTGTCCTGGAGGTTGCCTGACAGTAAGTCCCTGAGGGTCTCGTCCTCCCCACAGACCTCCATAGCGGACACAGACACAGCCAGGCTGGCCCCAGTCCTCTCCCTCCTCCTCTCTGTGTGACTGTAGAACCAGGAGATGGCACACGGGATGACCCCTAAACTCTGGCTGCTGCTATCACTACCCATCATGGTGTGGGACTTCCCTGTTAACCACAGTAATAAGGCACACACAACACAGTCAGTTTGGGTGCTCTGTTTGTGTGTGTCTGCGTGTGCGTGTCTGTGTGCGAAAGTGCGTGCAAACCTGTGTGTGTGTGTGTGTGTGCGTGCGTGCGTGCGTGAGAGGCAGAGAGAGAAAGAGACAGAGCATCTTGGTAAACAGCTCGCGGGTAGGGGGGGCTTCAGAGTTGGTTTAATGCACTGCTTGTTAAGACAGACATTATCTAATTACACAAACCACAACACGCTCATTGAAACTGTCAGTATTTACAGTACATGTCCCCATTGTAGGGTTAACATGGAGGACAGAGGGAATGGAAAGGGCAAATTAAGGTTCTAACAAAACAGTTTTAATTGTCCACACCCAAAACACTGTCAAAATACCATCTTCTGAAATGGAAGTTATTTAAGCAATAAGGCTCAAGGTGGTGTGTTATATGGCCAATATACCACGGCTAAGGGCTGTATCCAGGCATTCCGCGTTGTGTCGTACATAAGAACTGCCCTTAGCCGTGGTATATTCGCCATATATACCACAATCCCCCGAGGTGCCTTATTGCTATTATAAACTGTTTATCAACGTAATTGTCACACCCATGCTATAAGGTCTGATGTACCAAGGCTTTTAGCCAATCAGCATTCTGTGCTTGAACCACCCAGTTTATACTACAGAACATATTTCCTCCATTTTAATAATGAATTTATTGATAATACCGGATTGGATTTACATACGGCACTTTACATTGTATGCCACTGCCACTTACTTGCAGGCACTTTTATCTTCCTCCAATAAGCTCTTTGAAAAAAAGATGCCACTTAGTACCAAAAAGGGTTCTTCCCTGACCCCCACAAGGAGCCCTTTCAGAACCCTTTTTATAGAGCATACCAATGCGTCGAAGCCACCTAAGTGATCCAGTATAGAGGAGGGAGGGACTTTTGTCCCGTATTACAGTACCATAACTCTAGTGATCCGTGTCCTAGGTTTACTCACTCTAATCCAAATGCTAATTGAATTAGGGTAAGAGAATTGGTTTTGTCCAATTAAAGGCGAACCAGCCTGCCATCATTCATTCCAGAGGGCCATTCTATGGAGGGAGGAAGAGAGATTGATATCCCCTGGCAGCCGACCTGCCGCAGTCTACACCGCCCGACTAATTCAATCTGATTTACGGCCGGTGGCGTCATGTGTAGTAGAAAGGTATAGCTCCAAGGAGACACTGCCCTTACAGGAGAGAAAGTGGTTTTATGTATTTCTGTCACACAGACAGTCGTCTATTAAAAGCCTTTAGTAAAGCTAAGTGGATTCCATTTTCCTAATAGCAGAACAGAGATCGTTTTACAGTCCATTTCGTTTTTAGTCCACCTCAGCCTTCTCATCCTGACTGACAAAATATTTGCGTCATGTTGACGTGTTTTTGCAGGCAGAACGACGGCGGAAGAAGCTTCAAAAACACTTGGGATGTATTATGGATGAATCTCCCTCTTTTACTTATCGAAGAGGTGGAAAATGAATGGAATGGAAGATGGGATGAATAAAGGAGAGGACGGATGGAACACCTCCCATGCCACCACACCCCCCATAGGGAAAAGAGAGATGAAAGAGATGGAACACCTCCCATGCCACCACACCCCCCATAGGGAAAAGAGAGATGAAAGAGATGGAACACCTCCCATGCCACCACACCCCCCATAGGGAAAAGAGAGATGAAAGAGATGGAACACCTCCCATGCCACCACACCCCCCATAGGGAAAAGAGAGATGAAAGAGATGGAACACCTCCCATGCCACCACACCCCCCATAGGGAAAAGAGAGATGAAAGAGATGGATGCACCTCCCATGCCACTGCACACAGGAAAAATATGTATTCAAGAGATATATAAAAGACATTGATGAAAAAGATAATAGCCACTCTCCTTGTGAGGTTTGGTCTTCATGGCCACTTAAAACAATGCTACTTTCCTGATGAAAATAACATCATAGACCAGCATAGGCTGGTCATGCTGATCAACGGTATGCATGTATGCTTTTGGCTAATGCTGGTTTTGCTGCTGACTAGCCTTCGCTGTGTTTCTGATGGTGCCTTCGCTGTGTTTCTGATGGTGCCTTCATTGTGTTGTTGCTGGTGCAATCACTATGTTTTTGTGGTGACCAGCAATCACTGTGTTTTCGTTGTTACCAGCCTTCGCTGTGTCTTTGCTGGTGACCAGCATTTGGTACGTTTTTACTGCTGACCAGCCTATGCTGGCTTGCAAAGTGATGTTTAATTCCTATAGGAATCCAGCCAGAGTGGGGATATCCAACAACTGGAACTTTTATTCACCCACAATCTGCATTCAGAATGACTGCCAGGGTCATAGACTTCCTAAACCATCTACATTTACATTTACATTTAAGTCATTTAGCTGACGCTCTTATCCAGAGCGACTTACAAATTGGAAAGTTCATACATATTCATCCTAAACTGGAACAACCATTTCAGTAACAGGTGCAATAAGTCCAACGAACAGATTGGATTAGTTTAGAACAATGTAGTTTTTTAAAATCATTGTGTAGCATAAGATTCATCAATCAATCAATGTACATGCAAAAATACAACAAACAAAACAGATATTGAAATAAACAACTGCAACATATGATAATGATGGGCTTGGTCAGACCAGCTTGACCAGCTAGACCATGCTGGACAAGCATAGACGAGCATGGACCAGCTTGGTCACCAGCATCACCAGGATAAGCTGGTATGTGTCCAAAAACACAGCAAAGACTGGTCATCAGTGTTCAAAACACAGCAAAGACTGGCCATCAGTGTTCAAAACACAGCAAAGACTGGTCATCAGTGTTCAAAACACAGTGAAGGCTGGTCACCAGCAAAACCAGCTAGACCATGCTGGTAAACCAGCATAGCCATCTATACCATGCTGGTCAGACCAGCTTGACCAGCTAGAGCAGGGATGGGCAACCTTTGTAGGCCTGCAGATCATTTTTTTTGAGAGTTAGACTAGTAGAATACACAAGGTGCAAAATCAAAATYGTGTTATGTCRGTCACTGACAGTCACTCAATTAGCAATGTCAGCTAACATTTTTAACATTGGTAAATTAGTCTAGCCAGCTATCTAAACTTGTAGTAATCATATATTTTTTTGTCACTCTCACTCAGATATAGTATTAAATATTGCAAACATTTATCTCCACCCTACGGCAAAATGTTATGAATTGTTGGAAATTAGCTGTACATGTTTTTTTTTATTCTCTCCACCTAGTGGCTAGATCATTAGAATGGCATGCAATTATAATAAAATTGCAAAACTTCTCTCTGCCTAATGGCAAGAAGTATTTCTCTCCACTATCAAGAGGAGAGAAAACAACATTTCACTTAGGGCCCTCAAAAGGCTAGGGCCAGCTCTGACTGCAATGTGTAGGTACGCAGACCTGGGAGCCACTGCAGCCCTTCATGATGAGTTCAGAGTTTTTGTGGCCCCCACCCCAATCAAAGTTGCCCATCCCTGAGCTAGACCATACTGGTCAACCAGCATAACCAGCTAGAACATGCTGGTCAGACCAGCTTGACAAGCTAGACCATGCTGCTCAGACTAAATTGACCAGCATCAGACCAACACTGACATTATAGACCAACATGGACCAGCATAGATTGTGGCGTCAGGTATCCTAGTAGTTAGAGCATTGGGCCAGTAACCGAAAGGTTGCTAGACTGAATCCCCAAGCTGACAAGGTCAAAATCTGTCATTCTGCCCCTGAACAAGTCAGTTAACCCACTGTTCCTAGGCTGTCATTGTAAATAAGAATTTGTTCTTAACTGACTTGCCTGGTTAAATAAAGGTAAAAAAAAAAAAAGAAAGACCAGCATGGACCAGTTTGAAATTTATGCTGGTTTATGCAGTTTTGTTCATTACTTACCCGCTTCACCATGTCCAAAACACAGAATACATCCGTCTTCCCCGTTGACCACAGAACGGATGACGTCAGGCAGAATACCTACACACACCTCCGCCTAGCAGAAAAGATAAAGGACGGATCGAATAATAGGGTGAAAAAAATGAGAAAAAGAAGGTGAATCCATCCATCCACCTTAGCATTCATGCAGCTGTTTAAAACGCAAATAAAACTTAAGCGGAGGGGAATGAATTAATGAAATGGCTGAGTGTGTCCGATCCATCAAACAACACTAACACACACAGCTGGGAAAGGAAAGAGACTGGGAGGCTAAGATAACGGCGCTTGATATAGCGATGGCTGTCTGGAAATGGCATTTTAAGTCCCATCAGTTTTCAGGTCATCAGACAGAGATAATAAACCAACCGTACTGTACCCACTGACCTGGGTTGACTCTGGGGGGTAGGCTGCGTCAAAGACATATGTCTTAGAGTGACCCTTGGCTTCCCCAACGTGTGTCGGCGTGGAGTTGGAGTGTGGCTGTTGATTGTGGGTGGTGGTAGGATCAATCATGGTGACCCTTCTCCTGGCTGGGTCCACCCTAAGAATGGGTGGCTGGGGCTGGGAAGGGGGCACGGTGGGAGAGGGGTAGACTCGCAGCACCACTTTGACCTGTATGGAGAGAAGAAAGCCTGTGGTGAAGATGTGATCGTGTTTTTTTTCAGGGGGCTGTTGGGAACTGGGATGAATAGATGTTGAGTAGGTAGGTAAGGAAAGGAAATTATACCCTATGCTTGAAGTTATGTCAAATGTCTTTTATATTATTTTTTGTTATTTGCGCCAAAGAAAACAGGTGATAGACAACATTACAGATAAAAACACTTCTTTTTTTTTTTACAGTGTGCAGGTGTGGTTGGAAGCCCAAGGGCTTGTATGAAAACCACACCACAAACAAACAATATACAATACATAACTACAAAAATAAAAAAGGTTTGTTAAAACAGATAACAAAACCTACTAATTATAAACGTACAAATGAACTGATCAGTAATCACGCTCAGTTCATGTTTAACGTGTGTGTGCATGTGAAAGTGTGAAAGTGTGCGAGAGTTAGGCTATATGGAGGAGGTCACTGAGTATTTCGGTTCATCAGGCTGACCCCCAGTCTTCACTTGAAGTTATTGTAAAGTCCTAATTTGAATCTTCATTCTCCAACTTCGAAAATGGAGATTCAACTTGAATCTTTTATTTAAAAAAGGTTTGGTCTCGTTTTTACGATAAATGGTCAAGATCGAAGACAAGATCTACATAGAAATCCATAAAAAGAGCATTTACTAAAAGGTTTAGTGGAAGCTAAAAGAGTATTTAAATATTCCATATGGGGGAAAAAACAGTAAAAGCATTTTTTTACACACAATAAAACTGATAGAACCAAGAAGGAAAGTATGAAAATCCATGCATTATTAAACAATCCAAATCCTAAACAATAATATCTAAATGCATCAGATGTGATTGTAGAATAGTCAAAGCAGCTTTCAATATGGGTCGCAGGCAGGATGTTCTCCTTCTTTTAAAGGAGGTTGGAAACGACAGACACAGCAGTCGCATTCAACCCTAGGAGTTTCCCAGTGTTCCTGACTCTATTCGCTTCTATCCACTGCTATTTATGTGTTTCCTTTGGAATAGGTGTAAGAAGACGTTAAGTTAAACGGAATAGGGATATCGCACAGCTAGGCAACTGAGGAGAGATTTCAAACTTTACTGGTAAATAGTGAGAAAAAGGCAACATTCTGCTGTTCACCCCTGTGAGATCTTTTACACCAACTTAGTTAAAAGAGAAGAGGAATGTAGAGGAAAACTTGTACAGATCAAAGCAAACTGTCTGTCACTCTGACTTAAACACCCATAGACTAGTGTTAGAGACAGGATAGAACTGTAGTAGCTGTTATTATAGCTGTTATCATAGGCTACACAGTTTACCCTGTACTATAAAGCATTGGAATCCTATAATTCAGTGTAATGAGTCTATGTAATCCTATGCTGTTAAATTGTCTGTAAAAGCACAATATAAATCTAATCAATGATAAATTATTATTAATTCATGTAGCTACATCCTATATATCCCGAGTAGGAAAAGCCACATGAACAGATTTCTGCTGTTCAGATATTAACTTAGCTCTACTAGAAATACAGTGGATTTAAAGACTCTGGGAGGTTTTATGTTAAGTTAGCTAAGACCTCAACAGCCACTTAACTTAGTTCTCTGAGGTCTGACTCTGCACATCTGAAGGGTAAGAACGTCACAGAACCACCAAGATGAAGTCAATTAACCATGTACTTATGCTTCATAAACCCAACTGAACTGAAGTTTGTTCCATCTGAGCGAGTCTGACCTCACTATGATGACAAACCAAATGTGTTTGATAGATCCTTTTTGTTTTCTTCTACTGCCTCGTAAGGGGAAAGTAATCCAAAGGTAACGGAAAGTAATCTGATTACGTTACTGAGTTGGGGTAATCCAAAAGTGACATTACAGATTACAATTTTGGATAGGTAACTAGTAACTGTAACAGATTACATTTAGAATGTAACCTAACCAACCTTGACCACGAGTAAGGCTTTTATTGCTCAATCTAACTTGTGCTGATTAAAAAAGGCCTAACATACTGATTAAACGTGTGTACTTTTGATACACTTCAACAGATGAAAATGATCGAGATATCAAAGTGTCACCCATAGAGATCCTATTAAATTAATTAAGTATTCTAATTCCTAATTCAATGATGTCACCAACCGAAAAGTAAACAATAGGCCTAGCCTATAGCAAATGTTTTCGGTAGTGCTCCAAGCATGCCATTCCATGAGAGCAGCATTTCTTTTTCAACCATGTTTTGAAGCAATTAACCCAATCAGTCCTTCAGAACAAAAAGATAAACAACAGTGTAGGCTAATAAATCCTTTATTTTGAGGTTATGGTCCGGTTAAACAATTCAACTAATCTACATTTCCATATTTACAAATCCTATTCTTGAAGATCAAGAATATAATTAATTGGAATGACTGTAAATCTGACAGACTTTAGATTTTAATGTAAAAATGTTACCTAATCGTTTTATTATCTGTATTGAAGTGGAAAGCAATGGGTTAGAAGCTTACATAACCCAACAACGGACGTGCTACCTGTTCCAGACCTGCTGTTTTCAACTCTCTAGAGACATACTCTTAATGATCGGCTATGAAAAGCCAACTGACATTTACTCCTGAGGTGCTGACCTGTTGCACCCTCGACAACCACTGTGATTATTATTATCTGACCCTGCTGGTCATTTATGAACATTTGAACATCTTGGCCATGTTCTGTTATAATCTCCACCCGGCACAGCCAGAAGAGAACTGGCCACCCCTCATAGCCTGGTTCCTCTCTAGGTTTCTTCCGAGGTTTTGACCTTTCTAGGGGGGTTTTCCTAGCCACTGTGCTTCTACACCTGCATTGCTTGCTGTTTGGGGTTTTAGGCTGTGTTTCTGTACAGCACTTTGWGAYATCAGCTGATGTAAGAAGGGCTATATAAATACATTTGATTTGATTTGATTTGATCCATTTCTGGCCAGCTATGTAAACTCTAACATTGACTTATCTTGTAATAGATGTCATTCAATTGTTAATATTCATTTTTCTCTTCTTCTAATGCCTTCTTAAAGGAAAGTAATCTAAAAGTAAATGAAAGTAATCCGATTACGTTACTTTGGGTAATCCAAAAGCTATGTTACTGATAACAATTTTGGACAGGTAACTTGTAACTGTAACGGATTACATTTAGAAAGTGAGCTACCCAAACGTGAAAATAATCCATCAGCCTTGATTATGATGATGAATCATAATAAAAGCAAGTGATGGTAGCTAGTCTGTCTGTTATCTGTTGGAGGAAGTCTTGCTATGTAACTCCTACCCTGACTGTATTCTATTGAGCTTGTGTCACAGTATATTTATGGGGCTGAATTATTCAAGAAGCCATATACTGAGAGAGAGAAAAGAGGGGGTGAGATAGAGAATGTGGGAAGGAGAGCCGGAGAGAGAAAGGGAGAGGGGTGAAAGAGCGAGAGAGAGAGAGAAGAAAAAATAGGTTCTCCCTGCGTTGTTCTGGGCTGAGTGCAGGTGGAATGGAAGGATGGGATGGAGGCCTGTTATCTGTAACTCTAGACCATCATCTGTGAAACACGAGGGCAGCCATATTGATTTCCTCTACAGTATACCCCAGAGGGGGGAGGGCAGAAACAGAAAGGACATTAACACCACATTATAGCATTTCATAAAGATGGGGGTAGTATTATGAGTGCCGATATAGGATCTTCTTCACTCCTCGACACAACCACTCTCACTTGCTTAATGACTCTGGAATCACTTAAAAAAGTGTATGTGGGAGAATGATTTATTTATTTAATAAAACATTCATTAAAACATTTATTTAAACATGTATTTATACTGAACAAAAATATAAACGCAACATGTTAAGTGTTGGTCCCATGTTTCATGAGCTGAAATAAAAGATCTCAGAAATGTTCCATACGCACAAAAAGCTTATTACTCTTAAATGTTGTGCACAACATTTACATCCCTGTTAGTGAGCATTTCTCCTTTGCCACGATCATCCATCCACATGACTGTTTAATCAAGAAGCTGATTAAACGGCATGATCATTACACAGGTGTACCTTATGCCGAGGACAATAAAAGGCCACACTAAAATGTGCGGTTTTGACACACAACACAATGCCACAGATGTCTCAAGTTTTGAGGGAGCGTGCAATTAACATGGTAATGTCCACCAGAGCTGTTGCCAGAAAATTATTTGTTAATTTCTCTACCATAAGCCGCCTCCAACGTTGTTTTAGAGAATTTGGCTGTACGTCCAACCGGCCTCAGAACCGCAGACCATGTGTAACCACACCAGCCCAGGACCTCCACATCTGGCTTCTTCACCTGCGGGATCGTGTGAGAACAGCCACCCTGACATCTGATGAAACTTTGGGTTTCCACAACTGAAGAATTTCTGCATAAACTGTCAGAAACCATCAGGGGAGCTCATCTGCATTCTCGTCGTCCTCACCAGGGTCTTGACCTGATCAGGTGGGCAAGCAATTTGCTGACGTTAACATCGTGATCAGAGTGCCCCATGGTGGCGGTGGAGTTATGGTATGTGCAGGCATAAGCTACGGACAACAAACACAATTGCATTTTATCTATGTTAATTTGAATGCACAGAGGTACCGTGACGAGATCCTGAGGCCCATTGTCGAGCCATTCATCCGCCGCCATCACCTCATGTTTCAGGTTGATAGTGCACAGCCCCTTGTCGCAAGGATTTGTACACAATTCCTGGAAGCTGAAAATGTCCCAGTTCTTCCATGGCCTGCACACTCACCAGACATTTCACACATTGAGAATATTTGGGATGCGCTGGATCGACGTGTACGACAGCGTGTTCCAGTTCCCGCCAATATTCAGCAACTTCGCACAGCTATGAAAGAGTGGGACAACATTCCACAGGCCACAATCAACAGGCTGATCAACTCTATGTGAAGGAGATGTGTCGCGCTGCATGAGGCACATGATGGTCACACCAGACACTGACTGGTTTTCTGATCCACTCCCCTACCTTTTTTAAAGGTGTCTGTGACCAACAGATGCATATCTGTATTCCCAGTCATGTGAAATCCATAGATTAGAGCCTCATTGATTTATTTAAATTGACTCATTTCCTTATATGCTATAACTAAGTAAAATAAAAYAAAATTGTTGCATGTGGCGTTTATATTTTTGTTCAGTGTTAAGTCAATGAGAACAAATGATCTTTTACATGAACGATCTGATTGGTCAAGACCGAGGTGAACAACTGAGTACAGCTGGTTACCTTGCCAAAGTTGGGTGCGTCTTTGAGTTGGTTGGCAGCTTGAAGGAGGCAGGTGGGGACTGTGGGTGGAGACCTCTGGATGATGCCCCTGTAGCAGGTGCTGTAATGGGGGAGAGGAGACACGGGAGAGGGGGCGGACATTTGGCCCTTCCTCCTCGACGTCAGGCTCAGTTTCTGGGCTGCCCTGTGGAAAGATAGGATATGGACATTTCAAAAGCACAGTAGGTACATCCTCAACTTCTGAATGATTATTTAAGACTTTTTATTAATCATCAGTGAAGAACTACCTGCAGGAGCTCATGTCTACTCAGTAGACATCTAACTGACTAGTTTTACACATACCTGACCAGAAAGGACAAAATTGCAGGAGCCATTGAACTGCTCTGGACAGCCACAGTCTCATTCGGTCCCTCTGAGAACTCCTCTGAAAACTGGAGAGAAGTAGAAGGACTATCTTAGGAGATAATACTTCAACTGTATTAGAATATCTATAGCCTGGGGGTCCAGTCTGTTTTGGCTATTAGCCAACTCCTCTTTGTGTTCGTTCAATGTCATGCCAAAGTACAGCTTGGCAATGATAGAAGAGTTGCCAACAGCACATCGTAATATAGCCCAGGGAATAGATGCCAATTGGAACGCAACCCAAGAGAAGAATCAATTGTTAACCTGTGGATGTGGGGCATTAGGATGAAAGCACATTAGGTAAATGGGACATTCGTCATATAGCTCTACATATAGACTAGTAGTCACACATGGGACACATAGCTCCAAGGTTTAATGGAGACGTGACTCAGACAATCAGACTCAGAGCCACTACTAAACCTACTGTGACCGTGCTGCATCTGACTATTACACACCACATACCCTCGAGGATGTGCGTGAAGAGTCTGACTCTTCAAACCAACCCTTGCTTTCCCTTCCCTCCAGCCCTAGGGGTGTGTGTGTGTGTGTGTGTGTGTGTGTGTGTGTGTGTGTGTGTGTGTGTGTGTGTGTGTGTGTGTGTGAGCTTTGGCCTACTCCCTACTCTGTATATCTGCTGAAATAAAGTCAAAGAGCTTGGCCGCGAGCGAAAGCGACAGCCAGAGTCCTGTTTTATAGTGGCCCCCTCTGCAGCTCTACTGTCTCATCAATGTTTCAGCTTTTTAGGGCAAGATAACAACCCTGTTCCCCTCCCTCTATTGCTACTGCCACAGGAAATATCCAGCCATGTAATGCCAATTAGAGCCATGAGGCACCCTGGGGCATGACTAACATCTGGAATGAGATGGGTTTAGGGGGCATGGAGTAAAGATGAATTCTACCTCTACTCCTTTCTAACTCTGAACCCCCTGTCCCCCACACCCTGATCTCTCTCTCTCTCTCTTTGCTATTTCCTCTCTCTCTCTCTCTCTCTCTCTCTCTCTCTCTCTCTCTCTCTCTCTCTCTCTCTCTCTCTCTCTCTCTCTCTCTCTCTCTCTCCTCTCTCTCTCTTCTTTCTCTCTCTCTCTCTCTCTCTCTCTCTCTCTCTCTCTCTCTCTCTCTCTCTCTCTTCTCTCTCTCTCTCTCTCTCTCTCTCTCTCTCTCTCTCTCTACCCCCCTCTCTCGTTTCTCTTTTGTCTTCCTCCCTCTCTCTGTGTCCCTCTCCTCGTCCTCTCTTCTATCTCAAACTGGAATGGTGTAAACACTCCCATTACCATTAGCATGAGGTCACCTAGCTTTGACTAACATTTGCTCTGCTTCCTCCAAGTGGAAAATCACATGAAAACACATCAATAATCACGTTTCCATCCACAGTTTTTATGCGAGTAAAGTCATGCCTTATAAAAAAAAATCACGACAGCTGTGAGGGAAACAGGAAGTTTCGGTCCAATTTTATAAATGCTGTCAGATCATTTGTTCGTTCGACATGGGATCTTTTTGTGCCTGTAAAATGAATTATGCGTGAAATATAAAGGTGGAAATAAAGGTGGAAACACCTTTATGCGCAAATATTGATATAATAACCATCATATCAAAGTAAACTTGGAGTCACGCGATGACACGGCGTGTGGTCCTCCCACTACAACTCATCAGGAAAGCATGCAGTTTATTAGGCTACAGATGAAATAAGAGATGATGAACTTCACAGGGTGGTGAAAGTGCAAGGTGATGAGCTTGATGCTCCTGTCCAATAAATGTCAGAGGGTCTTATTCTGGTGAAATGATGAACAATGCTTGACTGCCATTTGACAACTGAAAGCATTCTTGCTCTTATCCATAATGTCATCATGTAGACTAGCCTACCCGCAGAGTCTACCCACACTGTGTCTGCCAGCTGTTAGCTAGAGTACACGTGCCAAGACCATAGTAGGCACATTCGCTATTTAACGCAACAGTTTGGTGACAAAACTATCAGTGGAGTTGAAAATGCGATGGAAACATAATGATCTTCAGATTTTTATTCAGTACATTTAAACTGAAGCGGAAAAAGTACATTCTGTGTGCACTACGTCATCACGCACAGATGTTTATCTGCAACAAGTCCGTTTTGTGGAAACACACCACTGTTGAGGAAAATGTGCACATTTTCTTTAATGCGGATTTTAGAATATTCACATGAAAATCTGTCACCAATTGGATGGAAACCTTCCTAATAACAAACTTACGCCGGTATAATATGCTCTGCTTTGCATATTGTCTAATAGACTATGGCAGCTAACCTGGTGCCAGATCTGTTTGTGTTGTATACAGCCAACTCCTATGGTCATTGTTATGCCAACCATAACTGATCKGTGATCAGGCTAGTTGTCAGCCAGACTGCCACTCCACTGTCAGAAACTGACAGACCAGAGACCACTTCACTTCATTAGCCACAATGCACTGAAGGAGATATAGGTAGATTACCAAATGGCGCCATATTCCCTATATAGTGCACTCCTTTTGACCAAAGCCCTATGGTAGGAGCCCTATGGCTGAACAAGCTACTGTAGCCTACTTAAGGCTCCTTAAATGCTTCCATCCATCCACTTTCGTCCCGGCTGTATTTACCGCCTAGCCCTGTGAGGGTTACAATACTGCACTATGCATATTTCACCAGTCGTTAAATATGACCAGGCTATTGATCATCGCACCGCCTGCTTTTTGACTGGCTGTTTTATGACGGAAAATAAATCACAACCCAATTCCCTCCATTAGCGATAAGGTTGCAAATGTACACTTCTCAGGATCTAATTGGGGCAGATCGGACGGAGTCAATCAATTCTGACAGTGACAACATCCTCTATGAGAGCATCCACTCCACTCCTCCCCTCTCCTCTTCCCTCCTCTTCTCTCCATCCCTCTGTCCTCTCTCCATTCCTCTTTTAGATGTACAACACCTGCTAGGGGATGTGTCATGACTCAAGATATTATCCTGATATTGTTCATATAGCTTCCATTAGACTCCATAATAATGATAGCTACTGTGATCTCATGGAAATACTATGATATACAACCTGTAGGTTTTTAGATGTGCAGTACCTGGTAGGGAAAGATGGTGACTCCGTTATTGCTGGACATTGATATGGAGGAGGCTAGGTGCTGCTGCTCCTCAACCCATCTATCCATCTCAGCTGGGGTGGGCTTCAGGATCCTCCTAGGGTGGGTCTTCTGGGGGCTTTGACTCCTGGTGAAGCCTGAGAGGCGGGGGCTAGATGGTGCTGTGGAGGTGGTGGATCGAGGTCCAGGGGAGGGCTTGGCAGAGGAACTATGGGTCCTGGCAGAGCCTGAGAGGTGGGGGCTAGATGGTGCTGCTTTGGTGGAGGTGGATCCAGGAAGGGGCTTGGCGGGAGATGGAGTGGCCCACTTGGCACGCTCCTCCCTGGCTAGGATCAGGTGGATGGCCTCCTGCTTCAGCTGGCTCAGGTGGGCACCACAGATATCACAGCCACTCTGCTCCTCCTCCACAGCCCAGACGTCTATGGTACCACTGTGGGTTTGGAGGTTGTCGTGGAGATAGGCTGACAAGGTGGAGTCCTACAGAAGGGATGTAAAGGGAATGTACAGTATGGTTCTATGCATTGAGTCCAATTCAATCACAAAAACAACAAATATCACAGTGAATTACAAAAGCGGAAAACGTTTAAAATTAATTGTCATTGATGACAGTCTGTCATTGAGGAAACTATGTATCAAAATGTGGCATGGTACCAAGAAGGCCTATATTGACTTCCAGAATCAATCATTATAATAGCATCTGTCATAGAACAGAGATGGTGGCATAGCATACTGTATGTTAGTTCCTGTGCCCTTGTTCTCCCTGGACTTCCATTCCAAACCTTTCTCCCACAAGCTGCTAATGTCAATGACCCACATTTTGATTCCCAGACTACTGTAATATTGGATAAAACAAAGTCAACCAGAAAAATGCAGATGTGCCCAAACAAACTCCAAGCCAAAATCTGAGACCTAGCCTGGTAATAGATCTGTTTGTGCTGTGTAGCCAAACGTTGGGTTGTGTGTTTGTCATAACAAAGAGACCAGGCAAAATAATGACCACACAGTCTTAGACAAAAAGGTTCCAAAAGGGTTCTTTGGCTGTCCCCAGAGGAGAACCCTTTCAGGTTCTACTGTAGATAACACTTTTTTTCTAAGAGGGTAAAAGGTGGCTAAACAGCACAAACAGGTCTGGAACCAGGCTGTCAGAGACCTGTATTTTCTTTAGGATTCATAACAGGCCAGATTTCATCATGGCCCTGGTCTGGAAATCAATACACTACAAGAAGCCATTATCAGATTTCTACTGACCGTCTCCGTCTGAACAATGAGGTAATATCTCCACATAATGGTCTGTGGTTAATTGTAAAACGTCCTGTTCTATTTCATATTCCTCTCATAGGAGAGTAAAGCAAATGTTTTCGTTGTACCTCTGGTAATGAGGTTTGAAGGGGACATGAGTTGCTTTGTTAAAATATTAATATCAGTCTGAATCAGTTCAATCTAGGGATAGCCTATGAGTCAGCTCAGTGACAGGAACTGATGTCTGCTACATATCAGATGCAATCGGGAGAAAAACATCTAAGTATGTGACAATTTGGATTTGTTAAGGCAGCTAAAATATGTGACATCATCTAAAATATGTTGCAAATCTGTGGCTAAATCACATTTTCTGACCATTTCAATTCAAACCCATTAAATTGTCACCAAAGTATATTGTATCACTACAATGAATGCATGCTACTGTTTACTGCATAAAACACATTTTCATAGAAAGTGATGAAGTGATAAACCTACCTTGCATGAGATATATTGAGGAATGACGAGGCTCAGTGCGTGTATCTTTAGTACAGCCACAGTCGCGGTGCAATGCTCACAAATAACTTTTCCGTCAGATTTCCGAACGCTCCAACTTCCCACCATGGGGGGTCTAACAGTGTCAAATCCACTGGTAATCCCAGGTCCTCCTCGGGATGGGACAACCGTTTTTGGCCACGGAACTCCATGACGGTCGGTGTTGGACCCGGCACCCTCTGGAGAGGGGCGATCTGTTGATYGACAGTCCTCGTGAAGTACTGTACCGCTCCCAGTCTCAGAGTAAAATCTGGATGATTTACATTGAGGCGCATCTGTCTGTGAAATGTAAGAAAATACCATGCACCGTAATATACTGCAAACTGGAGAAAATAACCATGACATCATCATAACATAAATTGAAACGGATGTTTTAAAAGCCTATGAGTCATGAAATAATAAGTAGATACTAGAACTGTGCAACCCACTATCTAAACATCTTAAGATAAATACTGAATGTGAAAAAAAGTTATATTGAATCAAGCGTCCCTTACCCAATACCTTCGGTTCCCTGCTGTGGGACATCTCTCCTTCTCTCTTCGAGTGAGAGATGCCATAGCAATAGGTTGTTGAGAAGGGAAAACAGAACAAAGCCAAAGACAAGGATATGCTGTCTACTTTACTCAGCCTTGTTTGTTTTTTACACGGTTTAAAAATGAAAAGTATGAAGCAATAATATTATTCTAACCCCGTAAAGTAACCGCACTTGCGCGTCTTGTCGTGTTGAGCTATTGGCGGTGTGAATGAAGGCGTGCGTAATGTCAGAGCGCATCAAGAGCGAGAGCGCGCAGGCATCCTACTGATTTAATTTATTTGTGCATTCCCCTCGTTGTCCACAGGGAGGCAGTGAAATGCAAACTATARACGTGGCATTCTTTTTTAAACTGCTTTCTCAATGGAAGTTTATGGTCTGTAGGCCATGTGAAATAATCAGATTATATGGCCATTTTGGGTATTTCTTAGCGGTTTTTGGATATGAGTGTGCCTAACATAATGCTTGTTCGGATGATAGCGAACTTGGCTAGAAGAGAAGTTATGTGAGTGTGTCTTGAGGACATTCCATGAACCAGAGTGCCGAAAGTTCATAGTGTGGGTTTTATGGTGGGAGTGTCTGGGAACAAGTTGAATTGATTCTCTCTGATCTTTGGAGAAAATGTACACTCACTCACTCACCACCTCCCACACAGATGACTTCTCGTTAGGAAATATCCTGTCAGCCATTACTGATAATCAACTCCATTTTGCTTGCTAATTCTTAGATGGTAGGAAACCATATTTTACTGTACTGTGTTCTTGTGGAAATGTTACTTCAATAACCTGACATTCAATATAGGTCTGGAAATTGACAGATATTTGAATGTGTGTGTGTTTGAGGGGCGGTGGGAGGTCTCCAAAATGCACATAGGCAACTTGGATAAGTCCATAGTATGGAAGGCCAGTCCCGCCACTGATTTTTTWAAATGTTGATTCTATTTGGTATTTGGTATTTTATTAGGATCCCCATTAGCTGTTGCAAAAGCAGCAGCTACTCTTCCTGGGGTCCACATAAAACATGAAACATGACATAATACAGTACATTAATAGACAGAACTACATGAATTAAAATAAAATTACAAAGGGCACACGTAGCCTACATATCAATACATACACACAAACTATCTAGGTCAAATAGGGGAGAGGAGTTGTGCCGTGAGGTGTTGCTTTATCTGTTTTGTTTTAGATTTCAGAGGTGGCACCACAGATCCCATAGTAGTGGGGGGCAAATTGTTTTCCTGGGGCCCAGAGTTTTTCCTGATCTGGCAGCCTAGAGAAACGCATGTAGCCTAGAGAAGGGCATACATTTCACTGTGATTGTTATCAGTAGGCTACAGTTGATCAGACTGAACCACAGATGAATTGTGCACGAGTTGATAAATCATGAGTCAAAACAGTCTAAACAACAGTACTTTGTCCCTCTTTTCAACGCTTTTGTGTCAGTAAGCCGAATCAAAAGTGTTGGGGCAAATGCCAAATCGCCACATAATTTCAGGTTATTGGGGCCCTTGTCTGCTGGCCGTGTGTTCCTCGGTTGCTGTTGCCAGAGCCTGATGTTGAAATGACAATTGTTGATTAAAAAAGGGCTGAGGACTGTGGAGAGCCTTCTGTGGTTGTTGAGGCACATCTGAGGCGGGAGTGGGGTTCTTACTTGCGGATCTTCACAGATGGTTAAAGGGACCAAGGCAGTGGGAGAGCAGGGTTTGGGATACATGTTCACCACTTTCAGATACACCAGGGTAGGTGGCTGTCTGATGGAGCTTCAGTCTTCTCTGCTGAAATTCTACCACTAGTGTGGGCATTGGGATGGGTGGAAGAAGTGGGGCCTAAAATGCTAGCGTAGTCACACTTAGAGAAGGGAAGTCAAAGGCATACCCAGGCCTGATGGCATCTGAGGGCGGCAGGTAGACCAGACCTGAGGGTGGCGTGTATAACCTAGCGGTTAGAGCATTGGGCCGGTAACTGAAAGGTTGCTGGTTTGAATATCCGAGCCGACTATATGAAAATCTGTCAATGGACCTTTGAGCAAGGCACTCAACCTTAATTTGCTCCAGGGGTGCTGTACTACTATGGCTAACCCTGTTAATAAACAACATATTTTGCTACACATGCAATAACATCTGCTAAACACGTGTATGTGACCAATAAAATGTGATTGGATTTGTGTGACAATAAAACACATACAGTACCAGTCAAAAGTTTGGACACACCTACTCAATCAAGGGTTTTTCTTTATTTTTACTATTTTCTACATTGTAGAATAATAGTGAAGACATCAAAACTATGAAATAACACATATGGAACAATGTAGTAACCAAAAAAGTACTAAACATATCAAAATATATTTTATCTTTTATAATCTTCAAAGTAGCCACCCTTTTCTTTGATGACAGTTTTGCACACTCTTGGCATTCTCTCAACCAGCTTCATGAGGTAGTCACCTGAAATGCATTTCAAATAACAGGTGTGCTTTGTTAAAAGTTAATTTGTGGAATTTCTTTCCTTCTTAATGCATTTGAGCCAATCAGTTGTGTTGTGACAAGGTAGTGGTGGTATACAGAAGATAGACCTATTTGGAAAAAGATCAATTTCATATTATGTCAAGAGCAGCTCAAATTAGCAAAGAGAAACAACAGTCCATCATTACTTTAAGACATGAAGATCAGTCAATCCGGAAAATTTCAAGAACTTTGAAAGTTTCTTCATGTGCAGTCGCACAATAAATGCTTCATGGAGTTCAAGTAACAGACACATCTCAACATCAACTGTTCAGAGGAGACTGCGTGAATCAGGCCTTCATGGTCAAATTGCTGCAAAGAAACCACTACAAAAAGCGCTACACTACTAAAGTTTGCTGTAAAGAAACCACTACAAAAAGTTCTACAGCTGCACCATCAAGAGCATCCTGAATGATTGCATCACCCCAAGGATGGCAAGTGCTCTGCCTTTGACCGCAATGCACTACAGAGTGTAGAGCGTACGTACATCACTGGGGCCAAGCTTCCTGCCATCCAGGACCTCTATACCAGGCGGTGTTAGAGGAAGGCCCTAAAAATTGCCAAACACTCCAGTCACCCTAGTCATATACTATTCTGTCTGCTACCGCACAGCAAGCGGTACCGGAGTGCCAAGTCTAGGTCTAAAAGGCTTCTTAAGAGCTTCAACCCCCAAGCCATAAGACTCCTGAACAGCTAATCAAATGGCTACCTGAACTATTTGCATTGTATTATCTATGCATAGTCACTTTACCTCCACCTACATGTACATATTACCTCAATTACCTTGACTAACCTGTGCCTCCGCACATTGACTTTGTACCGGTACACCCTGTATACAATCAAATCAAATCAAACTGTATTTGTCACATGCGCCAAATACAACAGGTGAAATGCTTACTTACAAGCCAACAATGCAGTTTTAAGAAAAATACTTGTCAAGTAAAAAATAGATAAGTAAAAAATAAGAAATATAAGTAACAAATAATTAAGGAGTAGCGGTAAAATAACAATAGCGAGGCTCGCACAATTGGCCCAGTTGTGCGATTGGCACTGCTCAAAAAAATAAAGGGAACACTAAAATAACACATCCTAGATCTGAATGAATGAAATATTCTTATTAAAAACTTTTTTCTTTACATAGTTGAATGTGCTGACAACAAAATCACACAAAAATTATCAATGGAAATCAAATTTATCAACCCATGGAGGTCTGGATTTGGAGTCACACTCAAAATTAAAGTGGAAAACCACACTACAGGCTGATCCTACTTTGATGTAATGTCCTTAAAACAAGTCAAAATGAGGCTCAGTAGTGTGTGTGGCCTCCACGTGCTGTCACGCCCTGGCCTTAGTATTCTTTGTTTTCTTAATTATTTTAGTTAGGTCAGGGTGTGACATGGGGAATGTATGTGTTTTTTGTAGTGTCTAGGGTGGTTGTAAGGTTTAGGGGGTTTATTAGAGTAGTTGGGTTTATGTTTAGTATAGTAGTCTAGCTGTGTCTATGGTTGAGTGTAGGTATCTAGGAAAGTCTATGGTTGCCTGAATTGGGTCTCAATTAGAGACAGCTGGTTATTGTTGTCTCTGATTGGGAGCCATATTTAAGGCAACCATAGGCTTTAGCTGTTTGTGGGGAATTGTCTATGTTGAACGTAAGTAGTTTGTGTGTGCACTTGCGTTGGTAGCTTCACGGTCGTTTGTTGTTTTTGTATAGTTTGTATAAGTGTTTCGTTTCATGTTCATCTTCGTCGTTATAATAAAAGAAGATGGCTTATTTTCCACATGCTGCGTTTTGGTCCGTCTCTCCTCCACACGATCGTGACACGTGCCTGTATGACCTCCCTACAACGCCTGGGCATGCTCCTGATGAGGTGGCGGATGGTCTCCTGAGGGATCTCCTCCCAGACCTGGACTAAAGCATCCGCCAACTCCTGGACAGTCTGTGGTGTGGCGTTGGTGGATGGAGCGAGACATGATGTCCCAGATGTGCTCAATTGGATTCAGGTCTGGGGAACGGGCGGGCCAGTCCATAGCATCAATGCCTGCCTCTTGCAGAACTGCTGACACACTCCAGCCACATGAGGTCTAGCATTGTCTTGCATTAGGAGAACCAACCGCACCAGCATATGGTCTCACAAAGGGGTCTGAGGATCTCATCTCTGGTACCTAATGGCAGTCAGGCTACCTCTGGCGAGGCACATGGAGGCTGTGCGGCCCCCCAAAGAATGCCACCCCACACCATGACTGACCCACCACCAAACCGGTCATGCTGGAGGATGTTGCAGGCAGCAGAAACGTTCTCCACGGCGTCTCCAGACTCTGTCACGTCTGTCACATGTGCTCAGTGTGAACCTGCTTTCATCTGTGAAGAGCACAGGGCGCCAGTGGCGAATTTGCCAATCTTGGTGTTCTCTGGCAAATGCCAAACGTCCTGCACGGTGTTGGCTGTAAGCACAACCCCCACCTGTGGACGTCGGGCCCTCATACCACCTCAGGAGTCTGTTTCTGACCATTTGAGCAGACACATGCACATTTGTGGCCTGCTGGAGGTCATTTTGCAGGGCTCTGGCAGTGCTCCTCCTGCTCCTCCTTGCACAAAGGCGGAGGTAGCGGTCCTGCTGCGTTGTTGCCCTCCTACGCGTCTCCTCCACGTCCCTAGTGTACTGGCCTGTCTCCTGGTAGCGCCTCCATGCTCTGGACACTACGCTGACAGACACAGCAAACCTTCTTGCCACAGCTCGCATTGATGTGCCATCCTGGATGAGCTGCACTACCTGAGCCACTTGTGTGGGTTGTAGACTCCATCTCAT